>NW_027047511.1:0-10000 GCF_025399875.1 Dalotia coriaria
TTTTTTGTTTATCGCGATACAAAAGAAATTATTTAAAGCGTTTTAAGTTTAGTCTTAAGTAAAACACTAAAACAGAAAATTTTATATCTTTTTTTTTTATGCGTATGTAACATAAAAGAAATTTTTATTTTTATTACTGCTCTTTGATTTTTAACGCTAATACCATAAAAACAGTTTTTACTTTTTTTAATAGCCTAATAAACGATTTTATTTATTAAATGCTATTGAACGATTTTAAAACATTAGCTTTAATCTTTTTAGAAAACAGCATTATTAATACGGTTTTACTAAATAAATGTATTTAGATTTCCGTTCTAAAATTGCTAATGCTTATTTCAGCAGACGTTTAGCTTTAAGTTTTAACGCAAAACACATAATAATTTTTTATCGTTATTATTAAGCATTTATTCGTTTTATTAAATGCTCTATTTGAACGATTTGCTAATTAGCAAAAGCGAATTTTAAGCAAAACACGTTTTAGCTTTAATCTGCATTTAAGCGTAAAACACATAAAACGAGATTTTTATTATTCGTTTTTATTAATTCATCTTTGAACGATTTACGTTAAAATGCTAAAAGCTTTTTTTAAGCAGCACGTTTAGCTTTAACACGTTTTAACGTAAACATTAAAACGATTTTTATTATCGTTTTATATATTCCATTAAAGATTTGAAAATCTATTGAAAAGCGATTTTGGCAACGCGTTTTAAGCGTAACGTTTAAAAGCGAAACACATTAAAACGATTTTTATATTCGTTTTATTATATTGCTCTATTTGAACGATTTACGATCTAAAATGCTTGAAAATGCTATTTTAGCAAAACAGCACGTTTTGAGCTTTAATCTGCGTTTAACGCGTAAAACAGCATAAAACGACAATTTTTTTATTTGTTTTATTAATATTACTATTTGAACGATTTCAACGATCTCAAAATGCTGAAATGCATTTTGCAAAACAGCACGTTTGAGCTTTAATCTGCTTTTTAACGCGTAAAACAGCATAAAACGACGAATTTTATTATTCGTTTTTTATTAATTTGCGTCTTTTGAACGATTTCAACTGATCTAAAATGCTTGAAAACGCATTTTAGCAAAACAGCGTTTTGAGCTTATAATCAGCGTTTTAATCGCGTAAAACACATAAAACGACAGTATTTTTTTATCGTTTTATAATTTAGCTTCTATTTAAATTTAACGATCTAAAAGCGAAGTACTTTTATCGCGTAAACAGCACGTTTTGAGCTTTAATCGCGTTTTAACGCGTATAAACTTAATAAGCGACAATTTTTAGTTATTCGTTTTAATGTAGAAATGCTTATTTTGAACATTTCACGATCTAAAATGCTTGAAAATGCTTTTTAGCAAAACAAAACGTTGAGTTTAATTCGTTTTAAGCGTAAAACAATAAAACGAGAAATTTATTAGTTTTATTAAATGCGTATTTGAACATTTCAACGATCTAAAATGCTTGAAAATGCTTATTTTAGCAAAACAGCACGTTTTGAGCTTTATTCTGCGTTTTAACGCGTAAAACAGCATAAAACGACGAAATTTTGTATTCGTTTTTTTTTATTAATATTACTTCCTGGCCAGACAGTTCAACGATCTAAAATGCTTGAAAATGCTTATTTTAGCAAAACAGCACGTTTTGAGCTAATCACCGTTTTAGCGGTAAAACAGCGCATAAAACGACGGATTTTTATTATTCGTTTTTTATTAATATTGCGTCTATTTGAACGATTTCAACGATCTGCAAATGCTTGAAAATGCTTATTTTAGCAAACAGCACGTTTTTGAGCTTTAATCAGCGGTTTAACGCGTAAACAGCATAAAACGACGAAATTTTATTATTCGTTTTTATTAATATTGCGCCGTCTGTTTGAACGTTTCAGCGATAAAATGCTTGAAAATGCTTATTTTGGCAAAACGAAAGCACGTTTTGAGCTTTAATCTGCGTTTTAAGGCGTAAAACAGCATAAAACGACAATTTTTATTATTCGTTTTGTAATCTTGCTTCTATTTTGAACGATTTCAACGTCAAATGCTTGAAAATGCTTATTTTATAGCACGTTTGAGCTTTAATCTGCGTTTTAACGCGTAAAACAGCATAAAACGGCAATTTTTATTATTCATTTTTTTATTAATATTGCTTCTATTTGAACGATTTCAACGATAAAATGCTTGAAAATGCTTATTTAGCAAAACAGCACGTTTCGGCTTGTCTGCCGTTTAACGCGTAAACAGCATAAAACGACGAAATTTTTATTATTCGTTTTTATTATTATTAACGTCTATTTGAACGATTTCAACGATCTAAAATGCTTGAGAAAATGCTTGTTTTAGCAAAACAGCACGTTTTTGAGCATTCTGCGTTTTAACGCGTAAAACAGCGCCAAAACGACGAAATTTTTATTATTCGTTTTATTTTATTGCGTCTATTTGAACGATTTCAGCGATCTAAAACGGCGAAACACTTATTTTAGCAAAACAGCACGTTTGAGCTTTAATCTGCGATTTTTTAACGCGTAAAACAGCATAAAACGACGAATTTTTTACATTATTCGTTTTTTTTTATTAATATTGCTTTCTATTTGAACGATTTCCACGATCTAAAATGCGAAAATGCTTATTTTAGCAAACAGCACGTCGCCGAGCTTTAATATGCGTTTTAACGCGTAAAACAGCATAAAACGACGAAATTTTTATTATTCGTTTTTTATTATTATTATTTCTATTTGAATGATTTCAACGTCTAAAATGCTTGAAAAATGCTTGTTTTATAAAACAGCACGTTTTGAGCTGTAATCACGCGTTTTAACGCGTAAAACAGCATAAAACGACGAATTTATTATTCGTTTTTTATTAATATTGCGTCTATTTGAACGATTTCAACGATAAAATCGCCAGAAAATGCTTATTTTAGCAAAACAGCACACGTTTTGAGGCTTTTGAAATCGGCAGCGTTTTAACGCGTAAAAAAGAACTTTCAGCGCATAAAACGACGAAAATTTTTACATTATTCTGCGTTTTTTTATTAATATTGCACGTCTATTTGAGATTTTCAGCGATCTAAAATAGCGAAAATGCTTATTTTTTAGCAAAACAGCACGTTTGAGCTTTATTCAGCGTTTTTAACGCGTAAAACAGCATAAAACGACGAAATTTTATTATTCGTTTTTATTTTTATTGCGTCTATTTGAATGGTTGAACGATCTAAAATGGCGAAAATGCTTATTTTAGCAAAACAGCACGTTTTGAGCTTTTACAATCTGCGTTTAACGCGTAGGCAACATAAAACGACAAATTTTTATTATTCGTTTTTATTAATATTGCTTTCTATTTGAACGTTCCAACGATCTAAAATGCGCTTGAAAATGCTTATTTTAGCAAAACAGCACGTTTTTGAGCTTTAATCTGCGTTTAACGCGTAAAACAGCATAAAAACGACGAAATTTTTTTATTATTCGTTTTTATTAATATTGCGTCTATTTGAACGATTTCAACGATCTAAAATGCTTGAAAATGCTTATTTTAGCAAAAACAGCACGTTTTGAGCTTTTAATCTGCGTTTTAACGCGTAAAACAGCACTCTAAAACGGCGTTTTTATTATTCGTTTTTTTTATTAACCAGCCCTATTTCAGCAGTTACAACGATCACAAATGCTTGAAAATGCTTATTTTAGCAAAACAGCGTTTTGAGCTTTTAATCTGCGTTTTACCGCGTAAAACAGCATAAAACGACGAATTTTTATTATTCGTTTTATTAATATTGCTTCATTTGAACATTTCAGCGTCTAAAAATGCTTGGCTCATTTTAGCAAAACAGCACGTTTGAGCTTTAATCGCCGCGTTTTAACGCGTAAATAGCATAAAACGACGAATTTTTTATTATTCGTTTTTTATTAATATTGCGTCTATTTGAACGATTTCAACGATCTAAAATGCTTGAAAAATGCTTATTTTAGCAAAACAGCACGTTTTGAGCTTTAATCTGCGTTTTAACGCGGCAAAACGCATAAAACGACGAATTTTTGGCTGAACATTAATATTGCTTTGTTTGAACGATTTCAGCGATCTAAAATGCTTGAAAATGCTTATTTAGCAAAACAGCACGTTTTGAGCTTTATTCCGCGTTTTTAACGCGTAAAACGGCATAAAGAAACGACGGGGAATTTTATTATTCGTTTTTATTAATATTGCTTCTATTTGAACGGTTCAGCGATCAAAATGCGCGAAAATGCTTATTTTAGCAAAACAGCACGTTTTTGAGCTTTTAATCTGCGTTTTACCGCGTAAAAACAGCATAAAAACGACGGGTACATTATTCGTTTTTTATTATATTGCTTCTATTTGAACGATTTCAACGATCTAAGGGTGGCAGAAAATGCTTATTTTAGCAAAACAGCACGTTTTTGAGGAAAGCAATGCCGTTTTACCGCGTAAAACAGCATAAAAGCGACGAATTTTTATTATTGTTTTATTAATATTGCTTCTATTTGAACAATTTCAGCGATATAAAATGCTTGAAAATGCTCATTTTAGCGAGCAGCACGTTTTGAGCTTTTATCTGCGTTTTAGCGCGTAAGAAAATAGCATAAAACGACGAATTTTTATTATTCGTTTTATTAATATTGCGTGTTGACGATTTCAACGATCTCTAAAATTAGCGAAAATGCTTATTTTTAGCAAAACAGCACGTTTTGAGCTTTTAATCTGCGTTTTAACGCGTAAAACAGCGCATAAAACGACGATTTTTTTTATTATTCGTTTTTTATTAATGTTAGCTTCTATTTGAACGATTTCAACGATCTAAAATGCTTGGCGTCTTATTTTAGCAAACAGCACGTTTTAGGCTTTATTCCGCGTTTTAACGCGTAAAACCTAAAAACGACAGAAATTTTTGTAAATTCGTTTTATTAATGTGCGTCTATTTGAACGATTTCAACGATGCAAAATGCTTGAAAATGCTTATTTTAGCAAAACGGCACGTTTTGAGCTTTAATCTGCGTTTCGCCGTAGAATAAAAATGACGAATTTTTTATTATTCGTTTTTATTAATATTGCGTCTATTTGAACGATTTCAACGATCTAAAATGCTTGAAAATGTATTTTAGCAAAGAACAGCGTTTTGAGCTTTAATCAGCGGTTTAACGCGTAAAACAGCATAAAAACGACGAAATTTTTTATTATTCGTTTTTTTATTATTAATATTGCGTCTATTTTGGCGAACGATTTCAACGATCTAAAATGCTTGAAAATGCTTATTTTAGCAAAACAGCACGTTTGAGGCTTTTAATCTGCGTTTTAAGGCGAAAACAGCATAAAACGACGAATTTTTTATTATTCGTTTTTATTAATCTTGCTTCTATTTGAACGATTTCAACGATCTAGCCTTGAAAATGCTTATTTTAGCAAAACCAGCACGTTTTGAGCTTTAATCTGCGTTTTAACGTAAAACAACATAAAACGACGAATTTTTATTATTCGTTTTTATTAATATTGCTTCTATTTGAACGATTTCAACGATCTAAAATGCTTGAAAATGTATTTTAGCAAAACAGCACGTTTCGAGCTTTAATCTGCGTTTTAACGCGTAAAACAGCATAAAACGACGGGGGGTACATTATTCGTTTTTATTAATATTGCACGTCTATTTGAACGGTTCAACGATCTAAAATGCTTGAAAATGCTTGTTTTAGCAAAACAGCACGTTTTGAGCTTTTATTCTGCGTTTTAACGCGTAAAACAGCATAAAAAACGACGAAATTTTATTATTCGTTTTTTTTAATATTGCGTCTATTTGAACGATTTTAACCCATCAAAATACTGGGAAAAAGCTTATTTTAGCCAAACAGCACGTTTTGAGCTTTAATCAGGTTTGAACGCGTAAAAAAAGCATAAAAAAAAGACGGGAAATTTTTTTTATTCGTTTTATTTATTGCGTCTATTTGAACGGGGTTTCAACGATCTAAAATGCTTGAAAATGCTTTTTTTTAGCAAAAAAAAAGCACGTTTTTAGCTTTTTTAAACTGGGGGTTTTAACCCCGTAAAACAGCATAAAACGACGAATTTTTTTATTCGTTTTTTTTAATATTGGGTTTTTTTAAAGATTTCAACAACGAAAATGCTTTTAAAATGTTTTTTTTAGCAAAAAAAGCACGTTTTTTAGTTTTAATCTGCGTTTTTAAAGCGTAAAACAGCATAAAAAAAGACGAAATTTTTTTTTATTCGTTTTTATTAATATTGCGTCTATTTGAACGATTTCAACGATCTAAAAATGCTTGAAAATGCTTATTTTAGCAAAAAAAAAGCACGTTTTGAGTTTTATTCAGCGTTTTTAAAGCGTAAAAAAGCATAAAAAAAACGTTTTTTATTATTCGTTTTTTTTTTTTATTGCGTCTATTTGAATGATTTCCCAAAGATCTAAAAAAGCTTGGGAAAAAGCTCATTTTAGCAAAAAAGCACGTTTTGAGCTTTAATCTGCGTTTTTTAAAGCGTAAAATGATAAAAACCCCACAAATTTTTTTTTATTCGTTTTTATTAATATTGCTTCTATTTGAACGATTTCAACGATCTAAAATGCTTGAAAAAAGCTTTATTTTTAGCAAAAAAAGCACGTTTTTAGCTTTAATCTGCGTTTTAACGCGTAAAAAAGCATAAAAAAGACGAAATTTTTATTATTCGTTTTTATTAATATTGCGTCTATTTTTAACGATTTCCCAAAGATCTAAAAAAGCTTGAAAATGTTTAAGGGAAAAAAGCACGTTTTGAGTTTTTAAACTGCGTTTTTAAAGCGTAAAACAGCATAAAAAAGACGAATTTTTTTTTTTCGTTTTTTTTTAATATTGCTTCTTTTTTAACGATTTCAACGATCTAAAAAAGCTTGAAAATGCTTATTTTAGCAAAAAAAAGCACGTTTTGAGTTTTTTAAACTGCGTTTTTCCGCGTAAAAAAAGCATAAAAAAAGACGAATTTTTTTTTATTCCCTTTTTATTAATATTGCTTCTTTTTTTGAACGATTTCAACGATTTTAAAATGCTTGAAAATGCTCATTTTAAAACAAAAAAAAGCACGTTTTTTTGCTTTAATCTGCGTTTTAACGCGTAAAATAAAACATAAAAAAAGACGAATTTTTTATTATTCGTTTTTTTTTTAATATTGCGTCATTTTTAACGATTTCTACGATCTAAAATGCTTGAAAATGCTTATTTTAGCAAAACAGCACGTTTTGAGTTTTTAAACTGCGTTTTAACGCGTAAAAAAAAAGCATAAAAAAGACGAATTTTTTTTTATTCGTTTTTTTAAAAATTGCTTCTATTTTTAACGATTTCAACGATCTAAAAAAGATTTAAAATGCTTATTTTAAAACAAAACAGCACGTTTTGGCTTTTTTCCCCCCGTTTTTAAAGCGTAAAAAGAAAAAAAGACGACCTTATTTTTTTTTCCGGGTTTTTTTAAAAATATTGCGTCTATTTGAACGATTTTTTAACGATCTAAAATGCTTTAAAAAGCATATTTTAGCAAAACAGCACGTTTTGAGCTTTTTTAAACTGCGTTTTAACGCGTAAAAAAGAATAAAAATGACGAGTTTTTATTATTCGTTTTTATTAATATTGTTTATTTAAAAAGATTTTTTCCCATCTAAAATGCTTGAAAATGTTTATTTTTGCAAAAAAAGCACGTTTTGAGTTTTAATCTGCGTTTTTAAAGCGTAAAAAAGCATAAAAAAAAAGACGAAATTTTTATTATTTTGTTTTTTTTAATATTGCTTCATTTTTAACGATTTCAACGATCTAAAATGCTTAAAAATGCTTATTTTAGCAAAAAAAGCACGTTTTTTTTGAGCCTTACCTGCGTTTTAACGCGTAAAACAGCATAAAAACGACGAATTTTATTATTCGTTTTTTTTAAAATTGCTTCTATTTGAACGATTTCAACGATCTAAAATGCTTGAAAATGCTTATTTTAGCAAAACAGCACTTTTGAGCTTTAATCTGCGTTTTAACGCGTAAAACAGCATAAAAACGACAAAATTTTTATTATTCGTTTTTATTAATATTGCGTCTATTTGAACGATTTCAACGATCTAAAATGCTTGAAAATGCTTATTTTAGCAAAACAGCACATTTTGAGCTTTAATCTGCGTTTTAACGCGAAAACAGCATAAAACGACAAATTTTTATTATTCGTTTTTATTAATATTGCTTCTATTTGAACGATTTCAACGATCTAAAATGCTTGAAAATGCTTATTTTAGCAAACAGCACGTTTTGAGTTTTAATCTGCGTTTTAACGCGTAAAACAGCATAAAAACGACGAAATTTTTATTATTCGTTTTTATTAATATTGCGTCTATTTGAACGATTTCAACGATCTAAAATGATTGAAAATGCTTATTTTAGCAAAACAGCACGTTTTGAGCTTTAATCTGCGTTTTAACGCGTAAAACAGCATAAAACGACGAATTTTTTTATTCGTTTTTATTAATATTGCTTCTATTTTAACGATTTCAACGATCTAAAATGCTGAAAATGCTTATTTTAGCAAAACAGCACGTTTTGAGCTTTAATCTGCGTTTTAACGCGTAAAAACAGCATAAAAACGACGAAATTTTTATTATTCGTTTTTTTTTAATATTGGGTCTATTTGAACGATTTCAACGATCTAAAATGCTTGAAAATGCTTATTTTAGCAAAACAGCACGTTTTGAGCTTTATTCTGCGTTTTAACGCGTAAAAAAGTATAAAAACGACGAAATTTTTATTATTCGTTTTTATTTTATTGCGTCTATTTGAACGATTTCAACGATTTAAAATGCTTGAAAATGCTTATTTTAGCAAAACAGCACGTTTTGAGCTAATCTGCGTTTTAACGCATAAAACAGCATAAAAACGACAAATTTTTATTATTCGTTTTTTTAATATTGCTCTATTTGAACGATTTCAACGATCTAAAAAAGCTTGAAAATGCTTATTTAGCAAAACAGCACGTTTTGAGCTTTTTAATCTGCGTTTAACGCGTAAAACAGCATAAAAAAAGACGAATTTTTTATTTTTTCGTTTTTATTAATATTGTTTTTATTTGAACGATTTCAACGATCTAAAATGCTTGAAAATGCATATTTTAGCAAAACAGCACGTTTTGAGCTTTAATCTGCGTTTACGCGTAAAACAGCATAAAAACGACGATTTTATTATTCGTTTTTAAATATTGCCGGGAACGATTTTAAGATCTAAAATGCTTGAAATGCTATTTTCAAAACAGCACGTTTTGAGCTTTAATCTGCGTTTTAACGCGTAAAAAGCATAAAAACGACGAATTTTTATTATTCTTTTTATAATATTGCGTTTTTTGAACGATTTCAACGATCTAAAATGCTGAAAATGCTTATTTAGCAAAAGACGTTTGAGTTTAATCTGCGTTTAACGGAAACAGCATAAAACGACTTTTTTATTATTCGTTTTTATTATTGTTCTATTCGATTTAACGATCTAAATCGAAAATGCTTATTTTGCAAAACAGCACGTTTGAGTTTATTCCGCGTTTAACGCAAAACAGCATAAAACGACGAAATTTTTATTACTCGTTTTATTAATATTGCGTCTATTTGAACGATTCAACGATCAAAATGCTTGAAATGCTTATTTTAAGCAAAACAGCACGTTTTGAGTTTAATCTGCGTTTAACGCGTAAACAGAATAAAATGACGAATTTTTATTATTGTTTTTATTAATATTGCCAAAACGATTTCCCATCTGCTTTAAAGCTATTTTGCAAAACAGCATGTTTGAGTTTTTAACGCGTTTAACGCGAAAACGATAAATCGAAGAATTTTTTTTTTTTTAAAATTTAAATTTTTTTTTAAAAAAATTTTAAAAAAAATTTTTTTTTTTTTAAAAAAAGCCCTTTTTTTTTCCGTTTTTTTTTTAAAAAAAAAAAGGGGGGAAAAATTTTTTTTTTTTTTCCCTTTTTTTAAAAAAATTTTGGGTTTAAAATTTTT
>NW_027047512.1:0-2500 GCF_025399875.1 Dalotia coriaria
TCGTTTTATGCGTTTTACGCGTTAAAAAAGCAGATTAAAAACTCCAAAAAGGGTGTTTTCAAAATAATCATTTTCAAGCATTTTTGATCGCTGAAATCGTTCAAATAGACGCAATATTAATAAAAAAAGAATAATAAAAAAATTTTTGTCGTTTTTTTGTTTTTTTACGCGTTAAAAAAGCAGATTAAAGCTCAAAAAGTGCTGTTTTTTAAAATAAAAAATTTTCAAGCATTTTTGGGTCGTTTAAATCGTTCAAAAGAAGCAAATTAATAAAAAAAAGAATAATAAAAAAATTGTCGTTTTTTGCCGTTTTTCGGGAAAAAGCAGATTAAAGCTCAAACGTGCTGTTTTGCTAAAATAATCATTTTCAAGCATTTTAGGTCGTTGAAATCGTTTTAAATAGAAGCAATATTAATAAAAAAAAATAATAAAAATTCGTCGTTTTTTTGCTGTTTTTCGCGTTAAACGCAGATTAAAAATTTAAAACGTGCTGTTTTGCTGGAATCATTTTCAAGCATTTTAGATCGTTTAAATCGCCCAAAAAGACGCAATATTAATAAAAAAAAAAAAAAAAAATTTCGTCGTTTTTTTGCTGTTTTTCGCGTTAAAACGCAGATTAAAACTCAAAAAGTGCTGTTTTGCTAAAATAAGCATTTTCAAGCATTTTTTGATCGTTGAAATTTGTTCAAAAGAAGCAATATTAATAAAAAAGAATAATAAAAAATTCGTCGTTTTATGTTGTTTTACCCTTAAAAAAGGGAGATTAAAAACCCCAAAACGTGCTGTTTTGCTAAAATAATTTTTTTCAAGCATTTTAGATCGTTGAAATCGTTCAAATAGAAGCAATATTAATAAAAACGAATAATAAAAATTTTTGTCGTTTTTTTGTTGTTTTTGGGGTTAAAACGAGATTAAAAACTCAAAACGTGCTGTTTTGCTACAATAAGCATTTTCAAGCATTTTAGATCGTTGAAATCGTTCAAATAGAAGAAAAATTAATAAAAAAGAATAATAAAAATTCGTCGTTTTATGTTTTTTTACGCGTTAAAACGCAGATTAAATTTAAACGTGCTGTTTTTGCTAAAATAATCATTTTCAAGCATTTTAAACGTTGAAATGTTCAAATAGAAACAAAAATTAATAAAAAAAAATAATAAAAAATTTTGTCGTTTTTCTGTTTTGCGTTAAAACGCAGATTAAAAACTCAAACGGCTGTTTTGCTAAAAAAAAATCATTTTCAAGCATTTTAGATCGTTGAAATCGTTCAAATAGACGCAATATTAATAAAAAAAGAATAATAAAAAATTTTTGTCGTTTTTTTGTTGTTTTTTCGCGTTAAAACGCAGATTAAAACCCAAAAGGGTGTTTTGCTAAAATAAGCATTTTCAAGCATTTTAGATCGTTGAAATCCCAAATAGAAGCAATATTAATAAAAAAAGAATAATAAAAAATTTGTCGTTTTATGCTGTTTTACGCGTTAAAAAAGCAGATTAAAGCTCAAAAAGTGCTGTTTTGCTAAAATAATCATTTTCAAGCATTTTAGATCGTTGAAATCGTTCAAAAGACGAATATTAATAAAAAAAGAATAATAAAAAAATTTTTGTCGTTTTTTTGTTTTTTTACGCGTTAAAAAAGCAGATTGCTCAAAACGTGCTGTTTTGTTAAAAAAAAGCATTTTCAAGATTTTAGATCGTTGAAATCGTTCAAATAGAAGCAATATTAATAAAAAAGAATAATAAAAACGGGCGTTTTTTTGCTGTTTTACGCGTTTAAAAACCAAAAATTAAAACTCAAAAAAGTGCCGTTTGCTAAAAAAAATCATTTTCGCATTTTTGATCGTTGAAATCGTTCAAATAGAAGCAATATTAATAAAAACGAATAATAAAAATTTCGTCGTTTTTTTGCTGTTTTACGCGTTAAAAAGCAGATTAAAAACTCAAAACGTGCTGTTTTGCTAAAATAACATTTTCAAGCATTTTTTGATCGTTTAAAACGTTCAAATAGAAGCAATATTAATAAAAACGAAAAAAAAAATTCGTCGTTTTAAAGCTGTTTTACGCGTTAAAAAGCAGATTAAAACTTTTAAAACGTGCTGTTTTTAAAATAATCATTTTCAAAACATTTTAGATCGTTTAAAACGTTCCCAAAAAAAAAGCAATATTAATAAAAAAGAATAATAAAAAATTTTGTCCCTTTTTTTTTCTGTTTTTCGCGATAAAACGCAGATTAAAACTCAAAAAGTCCTGTTTTTTCTTAAAAAACATTTTTCAAGCATTTTAGATCGTTTAAATCGTTCAAAAAAGAAGAAATTTTTAATAAAAAAGAATAATTAAAATTTGTTTTTATGCCGTTTACGCGTTAAAACGCAGATTAAAACTCAAAACGTGGGTGTTTTGCTTAAAAAAATCATTTTTAAGCATTTTTTGATCGCTGAAATCGTTCAAATAGACGCAATATTAAAAAAAAACGGGAAAAATAAAAAAATTTCGTCGTTTTTGTT
>NW_027047512.1:7500-14339 GCF_025399875.1 Dalotia coriaria
GCTGTTTTACGCGTTAAAACGCAGATTAAAGCTCAAACGTGCTGTTTTTGCTAAAATAAGCATTTTCAATCATTTTTAGATCGTTGAAATCGTTCAAATAGAAGCAATATTGGCAAAACGAATAATAAGAAATTCACGTCGTTTTATGCTCTTTTACGCGCGTTAAAACGCAGATTAGAGCTCAAAACGTGCTGTTTTTGCTAAAATAATCATTTTTCAAGCATTTTTAGATCGTTGAAATCGTTAAAATAGACGCAATATTAATAAAAAGAATAATAAAAAGAGATTTCGTCGTTTTATGCTGTTTTTACGCGTTAAAACGCAGATTAAAGCTCAAAACGCGCTGTTTTGCTAAAATAAGCACTTTCAAGCATTTTAGATCGTTGGAAATCGTTCAAATAGAAGCAATATTAAAAACGAATAATAAAAAATTCGTCGTTTTTGCTGTTTTACGCGTTAAAACGCAGATTAAAATCAAAACGTTGCTGTTTTGCTAAAATAATCATTTCAAGCATTTTTAGATCGTTGAAATCGTTTGTCAAATGAGCCGCAATATTAATAAAAACGAATTCTAAAATTTAGTCACGTTTTTATGCTGTTTTGCGCGGAAACGCAGATTAAGCTCAAAACGTGCTGTTTTTGCTAAAATGGCATTTTCCGAAGCATTTTAGATCGTTGAAATCGTTCAAACTTAATATTATTAAAAACGAATAATAAAAATTCGTCGTTTTTTATGCTGTTTTACGCGTTAAAACGCAGATTAAAGCTCAAAACGTGCTGTTTTGCTAAAATAATCATTTTCAAGCATTTTAGATCGTTTGAAATCGTTCAAATAGAGGCAATATTAATAAAAAACGAATAATAAAAATTTCGTCGTTTTATGCTGTTTTACGCGTTAAAACGCAGATTAAACTCAAAACATTAACAACTTTGCTAAAATAATCATTTTCAAGCATTTTAGATCGTTGAAATCGTTCAAATAGACGCAATATTAATAAAAACTAATGATAAAATTTCGTTGTTTTTATGCTGTTTTACGCGTTAAAGAGAAACGCAGATTAAAGTTCAAAACGTTAACTGTTTTGCTAAAATAAGCATTTTCAAGCATTTTAGATCGTTGAAATCGTTCAAATAAAACGTATTAATAAAAACGAATAATAAAAATTCGTCGTTTTTATGCTGTTTACATTTAAAACGCAGATTAAAACTCAAAACGATGCTGTTTTGCTAAAATAATCATTTTCAAGCATTTTAGATCATTTGAAATCGTTCAAATAGATGCAATATTAACAAAGCGATGGCAAAATTTCGTCGTTTTTATGCTGTTTTACGCGTTAAACGCAGATTAAAGCTCAAAACTGTGCTGTTTTGCTAAAATAATCATTTTCAAGCATTTTTAGATCGTTGAAATCGTTCAAATAGAGGCAATATTTATAAAAACGAATAATAAAAATTTCGTCGTTTTTGCTGTTTTACTGCTTGTTAAAACGCAGATTAAAGCTCAAAACGTGCTGCTTTGCTAAAATAATCATTTTCAAACATTTTAGATCGTTGAAATCGTTCAAATAGACGCAATATTAATAAGAGCTTAATGATAAAAATTTCGTCGTTTTATGCTGTTTTACGCGTTAAAAACGCAGATTAAATTCAAAACGATGCTGTTTTACTAAAATAAGCATTTTCAAGCAATTTAGATCGTTGAAATCGTTCAAATAGAAGCAATATTAATAAAATAGGAATAATAAAAATTCGTCGTTTTTATGCTGTTTTACGCGTTAAAACGCAGATTAAAACTCAAAACGTGCTGTTTTACTAAAATAATCATTTTCAAGCATTTTTAGATCGTTGAAATCGTTCAAATAGACGCAATATTAATAAAAACAAATAATAAAAATGTCGTCGTTTTTATGCTGTTTTACGCGTTAAAACGCAGATTAAAGCTCAAAACTGCTTTTTGCTAAAATAATCATTTTCAAGCATTTTAGATCGTTGAAATCGTTCAAATAGACGCAATATTAATAAAAACGAATAATAAAAATTTCGTCGTTTTTATGCTGTTTTACGCGTTAAAACACAGATTAAAACCAAACGTGATGTTTTGCTAAAATAAGCATTTTCAAGCATTTTAGATCGTTGAAATCGTTCAAATAGACGCAATATTAATAAAAACGGGAAAAATAAAATTTCGTCGTTTTTATGCTGTTTTACGCGTTAAAACGCAGATTAAAGCTCAAAACGTGCTGTTTTACTAAAATAATCATTTTCAGCATTTTAGATCGTTGAAATCGTTCAAATAGAAGCAATATTAATAAAAACAAATAATAAAAATTTTGTCGTTTTATGCTGTTTTACGCGTTAAAACGCAGATTAAAGCTCAAAACGTGCTGTTTTGCTAAAATTCATTTTCAAGCATTTTAGATCGTTGAAATTTGTTCAAATAGACACAATATTAATAAAAACGAGTAATAAAAATTTCGTCGTTTTATGCTGTTTTTCGCGTTAAAACGCAGATTAAAGCCCAAAACGTGTGTTTTGCTAAAATAAAGCATTTTTTAAGCATTTTAGATCGTTGAAATCGTTCAAATAGAAGCAATATTAATAAAAACGAATAATAAAAAATTCGTCGTTTTCATGCTGTTTTACGCGTTAAAACGCAGATTAAAATAAAACGTGCTGTTTTGCTAAAATAATCATTTTCAAGCATTTTAGATGTTGAAATCGTTCAAATAGAAGCAATATTAATAAAAACGAATAATAAAAATTTCGTCGATTTTATGCTGTTTTACGCGTTAAAACGCAGATTAAAGCTCAAAACGTGCTGTTTTGCTAAAATTAAGCATTTTCAAGCATTTTAGATCGTTGAAATTTGTTCAAATAGAACAATATTAATAAAAACGAATAATAAAAATTTCGTCGTTTTTATGCTGTTTTACGCGTTAAAACGCAGATTAAAGCTCAAAACGTGCTGTTTTGCTAAAATAATCATTTTCAAGCATTTTAGATCGTTGAAATCGTTCAAATAGAGCGCAATATTAATAAAAACGAATAATAAAAATTCGTCGTTTTATGCTGTTTTACGCGTTAAAACGCAGATTAAAGCTCAAAACGTGCTGTTTTGCTAAAATAATCATTTTCAAGCATTTTTAGATCGTTCAATCGTTCACAAGACGCAATATTAATAAAAACGAATAATAAAATTCGTCGTTTTATGCTGTTTTACGCGTTAAAACGCAGATTAAAGCTCAAAACGTGCTGTTTTGCTAAAATAAGCATTTTCAAGCATTTTAGATCGTTGAAATCGTTCAAATAGAAGCAATATTAATAAAAACGAATAATAAAAATTTCGTCGTTTTTATGCTGTTTTACGCGTTAAACGCAGATTAAAGCTCAAACGTGCTGTTTTGCTAAAATAAGCATTTTCAAGCATTTTAATCGTTGAAATCGTTCAAATAGACGCAATATTAATAAAAACGAATAATAAAAATTCGTCGTTTTATGCTGTTTTACGCGTTAAAACGCAGATTAAAGCTCAAAACGTGCTGTTTTGCTAAAATAATCATTTTCAAGCATTTTAGATCGTTGAAATCGTTCAAATAGACGCAATATTAATAAAACGAATAAATAAAAATTTCGTCGTTTTTATGCTGTTTTACGCGTTAAAACGCAGATTAAAGCACAAAACGTGCTGTTTTGCTAAAATAAGCATTTTTCAAGCATTTTAGATCGTTAAATCGTTCAAATAAAAGCAATATTAATAAAAACGAATAATAAAATTTCGTCGTTTTTATGCTGTTTTACGCGTTAAAACGAGATTAAAAGCTCAAACGTGCTGTTTTGCTAAAATAATCATTTTCAAGCATTTTAGATCGTTGAAATCGTTCAAATAGAAGCAATATTATAAAAACGAATAATAAAAAATCGTCGTTTTTATGCTGTTTTACGCGTTAAAACGCAGATTAAAGATCAAAACGTGTGTTTTTGCTAAAATAATCATTTTCAAGCATTTTAGATCGTTGAAATCGTTCAAATAGAAACAATAATAAAAAAACGAATAATCAAATTTCGTCGTTTTATGCTGTTTAACGCGTTAAAACGCAATTTAAGCTAAAACGTGCGTTTTCTAAAAAGCATTTTAAGCATTTTAGATCGTTGAAATCGTTTAAAATAAAGCAATATTAATAAAAACGAATAATAAAAATTTCGTCGTTTTTATGCTGTTAACGCGAATCAAAACGCAGATTAAAGCTCAAAACGTGCTTTTTCTAAAATTTCAGATTTGAAATTTTTAAATAGAAGAAATATTAAAGAAAGACGCAATATTAATAAAAACGAATAATTAAAAATTCGTCGTTTTACGCGTTTTTAAACGTTAAAACGCAGATAAAGCTACGTGCTGTTTTGCAAAATAATCATTTCGCTTTTGTGTTAAATCGTTAAAAGCAAAATTAATAAAAACGAATAATAAAATTTGCATTTTATGCTGTTTACGCGTTAAAACGCAGATTAAACTCAAAAAACGGGTTTAAAAATACATTTCGCATTTTAGATTGTTTGAAATGCGTTCAAAAGATTAAAGCCAAATGCGAATAATAAAAATTTCGTCGATTTTAAGCTGTTTTAGATCGTTAAAACGCGTTAAAGTAAACGCAATATTATAAAATAGCATTATAAGCATTTAGTCGTTGAATTTGTTTAACGATACAATTCAATTAAAAACAAAAAGCATTTTTTTAAATTTTTAAGCTTTTTAGCGTTAAAACGCAGATTTAAGCGCAAATCTTTTTGCAAAAATAATAACAATTTTCAGCATTTTTAGATCGTTTTACGCGTTCAAATAGAATAAATTTAATAAGACGAATTATTAAAAAATCGTCTTTTCAAGCTTTTTAACCCTTAAATCGCAATTAAGCCAAATTAATAAAAAAGAATAATAAAATTAGCTTTTTAGCTTTTTAACGGTTAAAACGCAAATAAAGCAATATTAATAAAATGCGAATAATAAAAATTTCGTCGTTTTATGCTGTTTAACGCGTTAAAACGCAGATTAATCAAAACGGCTGTTTCTAATAACATTTTCAGCATTTTTTGATCGTTGAAATCGTTCAAATAAAAGCAATATTACTAAAAACGAATAATAAAAATTCGTCGTTTTATGCTGTTTTACGCGTTAAAACGCGAGATTAAAACTCAAAACGTGCTGTTTTGCTAAAATAATCATTTTCAAGCATTTTAGATCATTGAAATCGTTCAAATAGAGCAATATTAATAAAAACGAATAATAAAAAATTCGTCGTTTTTATGCTGTTTTACGCGTTAAAACGCAGATTAAAGCTCAAAACGTGCTGTTTTGCTAAAATAATCATTTTCAAGCATTTTAGATCGTTGAAATCGTTCAAATAGAGCAATATTAATAAAAACGAATAATAAAAATTCGTCGTTTTATGCTGTTTTACGTTAAAACGCAGATTAAAGCTCAAAACGTGCTGTTTTGCTAAAATAATCATTTTCAAGCATTTTTAGATCGTTGAAATCGTTCAAATAGATGCAATATTAATAAAAACGAATAATAAAAATTTCGTCGTTTTATGCTGTTTTACCGTTAAAACGCAGATTAAAGCTCAAAACGTGCTGTTTTGCTAAAATAATCATTTTCAAGCATTTTAGATCGTTGAAATCGTTCAAATAGATGCAATATTAATAAAAACGAATAATAAAAATTTCGTCGTTTTTGCTGTTTTACGCGTTAAAACGCAGATTAAAAGCTCAAAACGTGCTGTTTTGCTAAAATAATCATTTTCAAGCATTTTTAGATCGTTGAAATCGTTCAAATAGAGCAATATTAATAAAACAATAATAAAAATTTCGTCGTTTTATGCTGTTTTACGCGTTAAAACGCAGATTAAACTCAAAACGTGCTGTTTGCTAAAATAACATTTTCAAGCATTTTAGATCGTTGAAATCGTTCAAATAGACGCAATATTAATAAAAAACAATGATAAAAATTTCGTCGTTTTTATGCTGTTTTACGCGTTAAAACGCAGATTAAAGTTCAAAACGTGCTGTTTTCTAAAATAACATTTTCAAGCAATTTAGATCGTTGAAATCGTTCAAATAGAAGCAATATTAATAAAACGAATAATAAAAATTCGTCGTTTTAGGCTGTTTTACGCGTTAAAACGCAGATTAAAAGCTCAAAACGTGCTGTTTTGCTAAAATAATCATTTTCAAAGCATTTTAGATCGTTGAAATCGTTCAAATAGACGCAATATTAATAAAAACGAATAATAAAAATTTCGTCGTTTTTATGCTGTTTTACGCGTTAAAACCAGATTAAAGCTCAAAACGTGCTGTTTTCTAAAATAACATTTTCAAGCATTTAGATCGTTGAAATCGTTCAAATAGAACAATATTAATAAATACGAATAATAAAAATTCGTCGTTTTATGCTGTTTTACGCGTTAAAACGCAGATTAAAGCTCAAAACGTGCTGTTTTACTAAAATAATCATTTTCAAGCATTTAGATCGTTGAAATCGTTCAAATAGACGCAAATAATAAAAACAAATAATAAATTCGTCGTTTATGCTGTTTACGCGTTAAACGCGTTAAACTCAAAACGTGCTGTTTTGCTAAAATAATCATTTTCAGCATTTTAGATCGTTGAAACGTTCAAGTTTCAAAAAAATTTTTTTTTGAAAAGCATTAATCAAACGTATTTTAAAAAAAAAAACAAGGAATTAATAAAAATTTCGTTTTGTTTTTATGCTGTTTACGCGTTAAAACGCAGATTAAAGCTCAAAACGTGCTGTTTTGCTAAAATAAGTATTTCCAAATTTTTTA
>NW_027047513.1:0-14323 GCF_025399875.1 Dalotia coriaria
AAAAAAGGGGGGTTTTTTTTTGCCGACGTTTAGTTTTTAATTCTTTTAAGGGGAAAAAAAAAAATTTTTTTTTTTTTTTTAGCGTTTTTGAACATTTCAACGATGAAAAAGCTTGAAAATGCTTATTTTAGCAAACAGCACCTTTTGAGCTTAATCTGCGTTTTAACGCGTAAAACAGCATAAAAACGACGAAATTTTATTATTTGTTTTTATTAATATTGCTTCCATTTGAACGATTTCAACGATCTAAAATGCTTGAACATGCTTATTTTAGCAAAACAGCACGTTTTGAGCTTTAATCTGCGTTTTAACGCGTAAAACAGCATAAAACGACGAATTTTTTATTATTCGTTTTTATTAATATTGCTTCTATTTGAACGATTTCAACGATCTAAAATGCTGAAAATGCTTATTTTGGCAAAACAGCACGTTTTGAGCTTTAATCTGCGTTTTAACGCGTAAAACAGCATAAAAACGACGAATTTTTATTATTCGTTATTTATTAATATTGCTTCTATTTGAACGATTTCAAACGATCTAAAAATACTTGAAAATGCTTATTTAGCAAAACAGCACGTTTTGAGTTTAATCTGCGTTTTAACGCGTAAAAACATAAAACGACGAATTTTTTATTATTCGTTTTATTAATATTGCTTCTATTTGAACGATTTCAACGATCTAAAATGCTTGAAAATGTTATTTTAGCAAAACAGCACGTTTTGAGCTTTAATCTGCGTTTTAACGCGTAAAACAGCATAAAAACGACGATTTTTTATTATTCGTTTTTATTAATATTGCTTCTATTTGCACGATTTCAACGATCTAAAATGCTTGAAAATGCATTTTAGCAAAACAGCACGTTTTGAGTTTTAATCTGCGTTTTAACGCGTAAAACAGCATAAAAACGACGAATTATTTATTATTCGTTTTTATTATTGCTTCTATTTGAACGATTTTATCGATCTAAAATGCTTGAAAATGCTTATTTTAGCAAAACAGCACGTTTTGAGCTTTAATCTGCGTTTTAACGCGTAAAACAGCATAAAACGACGAAATTTTTATTATTCGTTTTTATTAATATTGCGTCTATTTGAACGATTTCAACGATTTAAAATGCTTGAAAATGATTATTTTAGCAAAACAGCACGTTTTGAGCTTTAATCTGCGTTTTAACGCGTAAAACAGCATAAAAACGACGAATTTTTATTATTCGTTTTTATTAATATTGCTTCTATTTGAACGATTTCAACGATCTAAAATGCTTGAAAATGCTTATTTAAGCAAAACAGCACGTTTGAGCTTTAATCTGCGTTTTAACGCGTAAAACAGCATAAAACGACGAAATTTTATTATTCGTTTTTATTAATATTGCGTCTATTTGAACGATTTCAACGATCTAAAATGCTTGAAAATGCTTATTTTAGCAAAACAGCACGTTTTGAGCTTTAATCTGCGTTTTAACGCGTAAAACAGCATTAGAACGACGAATTTTTTATTATTCGTTTTATATTAATATTGCGTCTATTTGAACGATTTCAACGATCTAAAAATGCTTGAAAAAAGCTTTTTTTTAGGAAAACAGCACGTTTTGAGTTTTAATCTGCGTTTTAACGCGTAAAACAGCATAAAACGACAAATTTTTATTATTCGTTTTTATTAATATTGCGTCTATTTGAACGATTTCAACGATCTAAAAATGCTTGAAAATGCTTATTTTAGCAAAACAGCACGTTTTGAGCTTTTTAAAATGCGTTTAACGCGTAAAACAGCATAAAAAAGACGAATTTTTATGTTTCGTTTTTTTAATAAATTTCGTCTATTTGAACGATTTCAACGATCTAAAAAAGCTTGAAAATGTTTATTTTAGCAAAACAGCACGTTTTGAGCTTTTAATCTTCGTTTTAACGCGTAAAACAGCATAAAAACGACTAAATTTTTATTATTCGTTTTTTTTTAATATTGCGTCTATTTAAACGATTTCAACGATTCAAAAATGCTTGGAAGTATTTTAGCAAAACAGCACGTTTTGAGATTTAATCTGCGTTTTAACGCGTAAACAGCATAAAAACGACGAATTTTTATTATTCGTTTTTATTAATATTGCTTCATTTGAACGTGATTTCCACGATTCAAAATGCTTGAAAATGCTTATTTTAGCAAAACAGCACGTTTTGAGCTTCAATCTGCATTTTTAACGCGTAAAACAGCATGTAAAAACGACGAATTTTTTTATTAGTCGTTTTTATTAATATTGCTTCTATTTGAACGATTTCAACGATCTAAAATGCTGAAAATGCTTATTTTAGCAAAAACAGTTAATGTTTTGAGCTTCAATCTGCGTTTTACCGCGTAAAACAGCATAAAAACGATGAATTTTTTTATTATTCGTTTTTATTAATATTGCGTCTATTTAAACGATTTCAACGATCTAAAATGCTTGAAAATGCTTTATTTTAGAAAAAACAGCATCAGCTTTGAGCTTTAATCTGCGTTTTAACGCAAAACAGCATAAAACGACAATTTTTTATTATTCGTTTTTATTAATATTGCTTCTATTCGAACGATTTCAACGGACCCAAAATGCTTGAAAATGCTTATTTTAGAAAAACAGCACGTTTTGAGCTTTTTGAATCTGCGTTTTAACGCGTAAAACAGCATAAAACGACAATTTTTTATTATCCGTTTTTATTAATATTGCTTCTATTTGAACGATTTCAACGATCTAAAATGTTTGAAAAATGCTTATTTTAGCAAACAGCATCGCGTTTTGAGCTTTTATTCTGCGTTTTAACGCGTAAACAGCATAAAACGACGAATTTTATTATTCGTTTTTTACATTATTGTTTCTATTTGAACGATTTCAACGATCTGTACGTTTTGAAAATGCTTATTTTAGCAAAATGTCGATTTGAGTTTAATCTGCGTTTTAACGCGTAAACAGCATAAAAACGACGATTTTTTTATTATTCGTTTTTATTATCATTGCTTCTATTTGAACGATTTCAACGATCTAAAATGCTTGAAAATGCTTATTTTAGCAAAACAGCACGTTTTGGTTTTAATCTGCGTTTTAACGCGTGTAAAACAGCATAAAAACGACGGTACTTTATTATCTGTTTTATTAATATTGCGTCTATTTGAACGATCGATCTAAAATGCTTCTGAAAATGCTTAGTTTTAGCAAAACAGCACGTTTTGAGCTTTAATCTGCGTTTTAACGCGTAAAACAGCATAAAAACGACGAATTTTTTATGTTTCGTTTTTTATTAATATTGCGTCTATTTGAACGATTTCAACGATCTAAAAATGTTTGAAAATGTTTATTTTAGCAAAACAGTACGTTTTGATTTTAATCTGCGTTTTAACGCGTAAAACAGCATAAAAACGACTAAATTCTTTATTATTCCGTTTTATTAATATTGCGTCTATTTAAACGATTTCAACGATCTAAAATGCTTGAATATGCTTATTTTAGCAAAACAGCACGTTTTGAGCTTTTATTCTGCGTTTTAACGCAAAACAGCATAAAAACGACGAAATTTTATTAACTGTTTTTTATTAATATTGTTTCATTTGAAACGATATCAACGATCTAAAATGCTTGAAAATGCTTATTTTAGCAAAACAGCACGTTTTGAGCTTTATTCTGCGTTTTAACGCGTAAAACAGCATAAAAAACGACGAATTTTTATTATTCGTTTCATTAATATTGCTTCTATTTGAACGATTTCAACGATCTAAAATGCTTGAAAATGCTATTTTGGCAAAACAAAGCACGATTTGAGCTTTAATCTGCGTTTTAACGCGCGTAAACAGCATAAAAACGACGATTTTTTTATTATTCGTTTTTTTATTAATATTGCTTCTATTTGACATTTTCAACGATCTAAAATGCTTGAAAATGCTTATTTTAGCAAAACAGCACGATTTGAGCTCAAATTCGCGTTTTAACGCGTAAACAAGCATAAAACGACGATTTTTTATTATTCGTTTTTATTAATATAGCTTCTATTTGAACGATTTCAACGATCTAAAATGCTTGAAAATGCTTATTTTAGCAAAACAGCACGTTTGAGTTTTAATCTGCGTTTTAACGCGTAAACAGCATTAAAACGACGAATTTTTTATTATTCGTTTTATATTAATATTGCGTCTATTTTGAACGATTTCAACGATCTAAAATGCTTGAAAATGCTTATTTTAGCAAAACAAGCAATGTTTTGAGTTTTAATCTGCGTTTAACGCGTAAAACAAGCATAAAAAAACGCATTTCAAATTTTTTATTATTCGTTTTTTATTACTATTGGTGTCTATTTGAACGATTTCAACGATCTAAAAATGTTGAAAACGTTTATTTTAGCAAAACAGTTAACGTTTTGAGCTTTTAAACCGCGTTTAACGCGTAAAACAGCATAAAACGACGAATTTTATGCTTCGTTTTTTTATTAATATTGCGTCTATTTGAACGATTTCAACGATCTAAAATGCTTGAAAATGCTTTATTTTAGCAAAAACAGCACGTTTTTGAGCTTTTAATCGCGTTTTATCATGTAAAAAACAGCATAAAACGACAAATTTTTTATTATTCGTTTTATTAATATTGCATTTATTTGAACGATTTCAATGATCTAAAATGCTTGAAATGATTATTTTAGCAAAACAGCACATTTTGAGTTTTTAATCTGCGTTTTTAACGCGTAAAACAGCATAAAAACGACGAAATTTTTATTATTCGTTTTATTAATATTGCGCCTGGTTTGAACGATTTCAACGATCAAAATGCTTGAAAATGCTTATTTTAGCAAAAACAGCACGATTTGAGCTTTTAAACTGCGTTTTAACGCGTAAAACAGCATAAAAACGACGAATTTTTACATGTTTCGTTTTTTACAATATTGCGTCTATTTGAACGAGATTTCACGATCTAAAAATGCTTGGAAAATGTTTATTTTAAAGCAAAATACACGTTTTGAGCTTTAATCTGCGTTTTAACGCGTAAAACAGCATAAAAAACGACAAAATTTTTATTATTCGTTTTTATTAATACGGTGCCCATTTAAACGATTTCAACGATCTAAAATGCTTGAAAATGCTTTATTTTGTAAGTAAAAACAGCACGTTTTGAAAGTTTTATCTTCCCGCGTTTTAACGCGTAAAAACAGCATAAAAAACGACGAAATTTTTATTATTTGTTTTTATTAATATTGGCGTCTATTTTGAACGTGATTTCAACGATCTAAAATGCTTGAAAATGCTTGTTTTAGCAAAACAGCACGTTTTGAGCTTTAATCTGCGTTTAAACGCGTAAAAACAGCATAAAACGACGAAATTTCATTATTCGTTTTTATTAATATTGCTTCTATTTAACGATTTCATCGATCTAAAATGCTTGAAAATGCTTTCGTTTTAGCAAAACAGCACGTTTTGAGTTTTAATCTGCGTTTTAACGCGTAAACAGCATAAAAACGACGAATTTTTTATTATTCGTTTTAATAATATTACTTCTATTTGAACGATTTCAACGATCTAAAATGCTTTGAAAATGATTATTTTAGCAGAACAGCACGTTTTGAGCTTTAATCTGCGTTTAACGCGTAAAACAGCATAAAAACGACGAAATTTTTATTATTCGTTTTTATTAATATTGCGTCTATTTGAACGATTTCAACGATCTAAAAATGCTTTTGAAAATGCTTATTTCAGCGTAAAAGTAACAGCGCGTTTTGAGCTTTAATCTGCGTTTTAATCGCGTAAAACAGCATAAAAACGACGAATTTCTTATTATTCGTTTTTATTAATATTGCTTCTATTTGAACGATCACCCAAAAATGCTTGAAAATGCTTATTTTGTAGCAAAACAGCACGTTTTGAGCTTTAATCTGCGTTTAACGCGTAAAACAGCATAAAAACGATGAATTTTTTATTATTCGTTTTATTGGCTGCTTCTATTTGAACGATTTCAACGATCTAAAATGCTTGAAAATGCTTATTTTAGCAAAACAGCACGTTTTGACCTTTTAATCTGCGTTTTAACGCGTAAAACAGCATAAAACGATGAATTTTTATTATTCGTTTTTATTAATATTGCGTCTATTTGAACGATTTCAACGATCTAAAAATGCTTCTGAAAATGCTTTATTTTGTGAAAACAGCACGTTTTGGTTTACGCGTTTAACGCAAAAAAGCAAAAAAAGACAATTTTTTTTTTTTTTTTAATATTTTCATTTAAAGATTTTAAATTAAATGTTTAAAATGTTTTTTTAGAAAACCCGGGTTTTTTTTTTTTAAAATAAAAAATTTTAAAAAATTTTTTTTTTTCGTTTTTATTAAATTTCGTCTATTTGGGTTTTTTGTTAAAAAGCTTAAAATCTTTTTTTCCCCAACGTTTTATTTTAATTTGGGTTTTAACGCGTAAAACAGCATAAAAAAGACGAATTTTTTTTTTCGTTTTTATTAATATTGCTTCTATTTGAACGATTTCAACGATCTAAAAAAGCTTGAAAAAGCTTATTTTAAACAAAAAAAGAAGTTTTGAGCTTTTTAAACGCGTTTTAACGCGAAAAAAGCATGGGGACGAAATTTTTTTTATTCGTTTTTATTAATATTGCGTCTATTTGAACGATTTCCCAAAGATCTAAAATGCTTGAAAATGATTATTTTAGCAAAACAGCACGTTTTGAGCTTTAACGGGGTTTTAACGCAAAAGAGCATAAAAAAAACGAAATTTTTTTATTCGTTTTTTTTTTAATATTGCGTCTATTTGAACGATTTCAACGATCTAAAAAAGCTTTTAAAATGCTTATTTTAGCAAAACAGCACCTTTTGAGCTTTAATCTGCGTTTTTAAAGCGTAAAACAGCATAAAAAAGACGAATTTTTTTTTTATTCGTTTTTTTTAATATTGTTTATTGGAACGATTTCAACGATCTAAAATGCTTGAAATAGCTTATTTTAGCAAAACAGCACGTTTTGAGGGTTTAATCTGCGTTTTTAAAGCGTAAAAAAGCATAAAAAAGACGAATTTTTTTTTTCTTTTTATTACATTTGGGGATTTTTAACGATTTCAACGATCTAAAATGCTTGAAAATGCTTTTTTTTAGCAAAAAACCGGGGACGTTTTGAGCTTTAATCTGCGTTTTAAAAGCGAAAAAAGCATAAATACGACGAAATTTTTTTTTATTTGTTTTTTTTAATATTGCTTTATTTTAACGATTTCAACGATCTAAAAAAGCTTGGAAAAAGCTTATTTTAGCAAAACAGCACGTTTTGAGCTTTAATCAGCGTTTTTAAAAGGGGTAAAAAAGCATAAAACGACGAAATTTTTATTATTTTGTTTTTATTAATATTTGGGGGTTTTTTTGAACGATTTCAACGATTTAAAAAAGCTTGAAAAATGATTATTTTTGCAAAAAAGCACGTTTTGGTTTTTAAACTGCGTTTTTTAAAGCGTAAAACAGCATAAAACGACGAATTTTTTTTTATTCCCTTTTTTTTAATATTGCGCCCTTTTTTGAACGATTTCAACGATCTAAAATGCTTGAAAATGCTTTTTTTTACAAAAAAGCACATTTTTTTCGTTTTAAAAGCGTAAAACAGCATAAAAAAAGACGAATTTTCTATTATTGTTTTTTTTAAAAAAATTTTTTCTATTTGAACGATTTCAACGATTTTAAAATGCTTGAAAATGCTTATTTTGGGAAAACAGCACGTTTTGAGCTTTCTGGGGTTTTAACGCTAAAACGGGAAAAACAAACGAAATTTTTATTATTCGTTTTTATTAATATTGCGTCTATTTGAACGGGTTTCAACGATCTAAAATGCTTGAAAAAAGATTATTTTAAACAAAAAAAGCACGTTTTGAGCTTTTAAACTGCGTTTTTAACGCGTAAAAAAGCATAAAACGACGAAATTTTTATTATTCGTTTTTTTTATTTTGGGCCCCCTTTTAACGATTTCAACGATGCCGGGTTTAAAATGCTTATTTTAGCAAAACAGCACCCTTTTTAGCTTTAACGCGTTTTAACGCGTAAAACAGCAAAAAAGACGATTTTTTATTATTTTGTTTTTAATTTTTATTGCTTTCTATTGGAACGATTTAACGATCTAAAAAGCTTTAAAAAAGTTTATTTTAGCAAAACAGCACGTTTTTAGTTTTTAAACTTGGGGTTTTAACGCGTAAAACAGCATAAAACGACGAATTTTATTATTCGTTTTTATTTATTGGCCCATTTGAACGATTTCAACGATCTAAAATGCTTGAAAATGCTTTTTTTTAGCAAAAAAAGCACCCTTTTTTAGTTTTTAAACTGCGTTTTAACGCGAAAACAGCAAAAAAAACGACGAAATTTTTATTATTTGTTTTTTATTAATATTGCTTCCATTTGAACGATTTCAACGATCTTAAAAAGCTTGAAAATGCTTTTTGGGAAAACAGCACGTTTTTAGCTTTTTAAACTGCGTTTAACGCGTAAAAAAAAGAAAAAAACGACCAATTTTTTATTCGTTTTTATTAATATTGCTTCTATTTAAAAGATTTCCCAAAGATTCAAAATTTCCCGGTTTTTTCCAGCACGTTTTTAGCTTTAATCTGCGTTTAACGCGTAAAACAGCATAAAAAAAAGACGAAATTTTTATTATTCGTTTTTTTTAATATTGCGTCTATTTGAACGATTTCAACGATCTAAAATGCCAAAATGTTTTTTTTAGCAAAACAACACGTTTTGAGCTTTTTAAACTGCGTTTAACGCGTGAAAAAGCATAAAAAAGACGAATTTTTTTTTTCGTTTTTATTAAAAATTGGGCATTTGAACGATTTCAACGGGTCTAAAAAAGCTTGAAAATTTTTGCTTTTTTTAGGGAAAAAAGCACGTTTTTAGCTTCTGCGTTTTTTAAAGCGTAAAACAGCATAAAAAACGACGGGAAATTTTTTTTATTCGTTTTTTTTTAATATTGCTTCTATTTGAACGATTTTTTAAAGATCTAAAAAAACTTGAAAATGCTTATTTTAGCAAAACAGCACGTTTTGGGGTTTTAATCTGCGTTTTAACGCGTAAAAAAGCATAAAAACGACGAATTTTTATTATTCGTTTTTTTTAATATTGCTTCATTTGAACGATTTCAACGGGTCTAAAATGCTTGAAAATGCTTATTTTAGCAAAACAGCACGTTTGGGCTTTAATCTGCGTTTTAACCCCGTAAAACAAAACATAAAAAAGACGATTTTTTTTTTATTGTTTTTATTAATATTGCTTCCTTTGCAAATTTCAACGATCTAAAAAAGCTTGAAAAAGCTTTTTTAGCAAAACAGCACGTTTTGAGCTTTAATCGCGTTTAACGCGTAAAACAAAACAAAAAACGACGAAATTTTTTTTATTTGTTTTTTTTAATATTGCTTCTATTTGAACGGATTTAAAAGATCTAAAAAAAGCTTGAAAAAAGTTATTTTAAAACAAAACAGCACGTTTTTAGCTTTAATCTGCGTTTAACGGAAAACAGCATAAAAACGACGAATTTTTTTTATTCGTTTTTATTAATATTGGTCTATTTGAACGATTTCAACGATCTAAAATGCTTGAAAATGCTTATTTTTGCAAAACAGCACCCTTTTGAGCTTTTTAATCTGCGTTTTTAAAGCGGAAAAAAGCATAAAAAAAGACAAAATTTTTTACCCCTTTTTTTTATTGCCGGGGTTATTTGAACATTTAAAGACTTAAAAAAGCTTGAAAATGATTAATTTAGCAAAACAGACGTTTTGGTTTTTAAACTGCGTTTTAACCCTAAAACAGCATAAAACGACGATTTTTTTTTAATTCGTTTTTTTAAAAATTGCTTCCCGGGAAAGATTTCAACGACTTGCTTGAAAATGCTTATTTTCGCAAAAAAAGCACGTTTTAATTTTTAAACCGTTTTTTAAACCCTAAAAAAAGCATAAAAACGACGAATTTTTTTTTCGTTTTTATTAATATTGCGTCTATTTTTAAAGATTTCAACGATCTAAAATGCTTGAAAAAAGCTTATTTTAGCAAAAAAAGCAAGTTTTGAGCTTTTAATCTGCGTTTTTAAAGCGTAAAACAGCATAAAAAAGACGAAAGTTTTATTATTCGCTTTTATTAATTTTTGCGTCTATTTGAACGATTTCAAAAATCCAAAACTTGAAAAAAGATTATTTAAACAAAACAGCACGTTTTGGGTTTAACGCGTTTTTAAAGCGTAAAACAAATTTTTAAAAAAACGAATTTTTTTTAATTCGTTTTTTTTTAATATTGCTTTTAAACGCAAAACTAAAAGGGTTTTAAAAAGCTTTTTTTCGAAAAAAAGCACGTTTTGAGTTTTAATTTTTGGTTTTTAAATTTGTAAAAAAGCATAAAAAAGACGAATTTTTATTATTCGTTTTTTAAAAATTGGTTTTATTTGAACAAAATTTTAACGATCAAAATTGAAAAAAGCTTTTTTTTTGGAAAAACAGCACGTTTTGAGTTTTTAAACTGCGTTTTTAAAAGCGTAAAAAAGCATAAAACGACGAAATTTTTTTTATTCGTTTTTTTTTAATATTGCGTCTATTTGAACGATTTCCCAAAGATCTTAAAAACTTGAAAATGCTTTATTTTAAAACAAAAACAAACACGTTTTTAGCTTTTTAAACTGCGTTTTAACGGTAAAACAGCATAAAAACGAGAATTTTTTTTTATTCGTTTTTATTAATATTGTTTTTATTTAAAAAGATTTCCCAAAGATCTAAAAATGGAAAATGCTTATTTTAGCAAAACAGCACGTTTTAGCTTTTAACCCCCCCTTTTAACGCGTAAAAAAGCATAAAAACGACAACTTTTTTATTCGTTTTTTAAAAATTGCTTCTATTTAAACCGGGGTTTTAAAAACCAAAATGCTTTAAAATTTTTTTTTTAACAAAAAAAAAGTTTTGAGCTTTAATCTGCGTTTTTAAAGCGTAAAACAGCATAAAAAAGACAAATTTTTTTTATTCGTTTTTTTTAATATTGCTTCTATTTGAAGATTTCAACGATCTAAAATGCTTGAAAATGCTTATTTTAGCAAAAAAGCAATGTTTTGAGCTTTAAAACCCGTTTTAACGGGGGATTACAGCATAAAAAAGACGAATTTTTTTTTGTTTCGTTTTTTTAAAAATTGCGCCCATTTTTAAATTTTAAAGATCTAAAAAAGCTTGAAAAATATTTTAGCAAAACAGCACGTTTTGAGTTTTTTAAACTGCGTTTTTAAAGCGGGGAAAAAAAGCATAAAAAAGACAAAATTTTTTATTATTCGTTTTTATTAATATTTCCCCCTTTTAAAAAGATTTCCCAAAGGGTCTAAAAAAGCTTGAATATGCTTATTTTAAAACAAAACAGCACGTTTTGGTTTTTTTCTGCGTTTTAACGCGTAAGACAGCATAAAAAAGACGAAATTTTTATTATTTTTTTATTAATATTGCGTCTATTTGAACGATTTCCCCAAAGACGCCGCTTGCCCGCTTTTTTTTAGAAAACAGCACGTTTGAGTTTTTAACGCGTTTTAAAGCGTAAAAAAGCATAAAACGGGCGAATTTTTTATTATTCGTTTTTTTTAATATTGCTTCTATTTGAAAAGATTTTTTCGATCTAAAATGCTTGAAAATGCTTATTTTAGCAAAGCAGCAAACTTTTTTTTTAATCTGCGTTTTAACCCTAAAACAGCATAAAAACGACGAATTTTTTATTATTCGTTTTTATTAATATTGGTTTTTATTTGGGAAAGATTTCAACGATCTAAAATGCTTGAAAATGATTATTTTAGCAAAACAGCACGTTTTTTAGTTTTTTAAACTGCGTTTTTAAAGCGCAAAAAAAGCATAAAAAAAGACGAAATTTTTTTTTAACGTTTTTATTAATATTGCGTCATTTGAACGGGTTTCAAACGATCTAAAATGCTTGAAAATATTTTTTTTTAAAACAAAACAGCACGTTTTGAAAATTTTTAAACTGCGTTTTAACGCGAAAAAAAGCATAAAAACGTCGAATTTTTTTTTATTTTGTTTTTTTTTAATATTGCTTCTATTTGAACGATTTCCACGATCTTAAAAAAAAGCTTGAAAAAAGCTTATTTTAGCAAAACAGCACGTTTTTAGCTTTAATTTTGCTTTTTAAAGGGAAAACAGTAAAAAAACGAATTTTTTTTTAGTCGTTTTTTTTTAATATTGCTTCTATTTGAACGATTTCAACGATCTAAAAAAGCTTGAAAATGCTTTTTTTTTTCAAAACAGAAGTTTTGATTTTTAAACTGCTTTTTAAAGGGGTAAAACAGCATAAAAACGATGAATTTTTTTTTATTCGTTTTTATTAATATTGCGTCTATTTGAACGATTTCAACGATCTAAAATGCTTTTGAAAATGCTTTTTTTTTAGAAAAAAAGCACGTTTTTTAGTTTTTTAAATTTTCGTTTTTTAACCCTGTCACATAAAAACGACAATTTTTTTTTTTATTCGTTTTTATTAATATTGCTTCTATTTGAACGATTTCAACGATTTTAAAAAAGCTTGAAAATGCTTATTTTGGAAAAAAAAGCACGTTTTTTAGCTTTAATCTGCATTTTAACGCGTAAAACAGCATAAAAACGACAATTTTTTTTTATCCGTTTTTATTAATATTGCTTCCCATTTGAACGATTTCCCAAAGATCTTAAAGCTTGAAAAAAGCTTTTTTTTGCAAAACAGCACGTTTTTTAGTTTTATTCTGCGTTTTAACAAAAAACAAAAAACGACGGGAATTTTTTTTTATTCGTTTTTTATTAATATTGCTTCTATTTTTAACGATTTCAACGATCAAAAAGCTAAGGGAAAAAGCTTTATTTTAGCAAAACAGCACGATTTGAGCTTTAATCTGCGTTTTAACGCGTAAAACAAAAAATAAAAAACGATTTTTATTATTCGTTTTTTAAAAATTCTTTATTTGAACGATTTCAACGATCTTAAAACTTGAAAATGTTTTTTTTTGCAAAAAAGCACGTTTTTGGGTTTAATTCGCGTTTTAACGCGTAAAAAAGCATAAAAAAAAGACGGAAATTTTTTTTATTCGTTTTTATTAATATTGCCCATTTGAACGATTTCCCAAAGATCTAAAATGCTTGAAAATGCTTATTTTAGCAAAACAGCAGTTTTTAGTTTTTAAACTGCGTTTTAACGCGTAAAAACAGCATAAAAACGACGAATTTTTCATTTTTTTTTATTAATATTTGGGCTATTTGATCGATTTCAAACGATCTAAAAAAGCTTGAAAAAAGCTTATTTTAGCAAACAGGGACGTTTTGAGTTTAATCTGCGTTTTTTCCCCGTAAAACAGCATAAAAAAAGACGAATTTTTTTTTATTCGTTTTTTTTAATATTGCTTCTATTTTAAATTTCAAAGATCTAAAATGTTTTAAAATGCTTATTTTAAAAAAAGCACGTTTTGAGCTTTTAAACTGCGTTTTTAAAGCGTAAAAAAACAAAACACGAAAAATTTTTTTTATTTTTTTTATTAATATTGCATCTATTTAAAAGGGTTTCAAGGGTCTAAAATGCTTGAAAAAAGTTAATTTTAAAAAAAACAGCACGTTTTGAGTTTAATCTGCGTTTTAACGCGTAAAACAGCATAAAAAAGACAAATTTTTTTTTATTCGTTTTTATTAATTTTTGGGGGCTATTTTTAACGATTTCAATGATCTAAAATGCTTGAAAAGATTATTTTAGCAAAACAGCACATTTTTAGTTTTTTTTAAACTGCGTTTTTAAAGAAAATTCGGGAAAAACGACGAAATTTTTATTTTTCGTTTTTTTTTAATATTGCGTCTATTTGAACATTTCAACGATCTAAAAAAGCTTGAAAATGCTTATTTTGTAAAACAGCACGTTTTTCTTTTAAAATGCGTTTTTAAAGGGGAAAAAAAGGTTTTAAAAAAAGACGAATTTTTTTTGTTTCGTTTTTTTTTAATATTGCTCATTTGAACGATTTCAACGATCTAAAATGCTTGAAAAAGTTTATTTTAGCAAACAGCACGTTTTGAGCCTTTTCCCCGCGTTTTAACGCGTAAAACAGCATAGGGAAAAGACGAAATTTTTTTTTATTTGTTTTTATTAATATTGCGTCTATTTGAACGATTTCAACGATCTAAAAAAGCTTGAAAATGTTTTTTTTAGCAAAAAAAAAGAAGTTTTGAGCTTTAATCTGCGTTTTTAACCCTAAAAAAGCATTTCACGAATTTTTTATTATTCGTTTTTTTTTAATATTGCTTCTATTTTAACGGGTTTATCGATCTAAAAAAGCTTGAAAATGCTTATTTTAGCAAAAAAGCACGT
>NW_027047514.1:0-14307 GCF_025399875.1 Dalotia coriaria
ATCTGTTTAACTTCGTTCAAATGAAGAAATTTAATAAAAAACGAATAATAAAAATTCGTCGTTTTATGCTGTTTACGCGTTAAAACGCAGATTAAAGCTCAAAACGTGCTGTTTTGCTAAAATAAGCATTTTCAAGCATTTTAGATCGTTGAAATCGTTTTAAATAGAAGCAATATTAATAAAAAACGAATAATAAAAATTCGTCATTTTTATGCTTTTTACGCGTTAAAACGCAGATTAAAGCTCAAAACGTGCTGTTTTGCTAAAATAAGCATTTTCAAGCATTTTAGATCGTTGAAATCGTTCAAATAGACGCAATATTAATAAAAAACGAATAATAAAAATTTCGTCGTTTTTATGCTGTTTTACGCGTTAAAACGCAGATTAAAAACTCAAAACGTGCTGTTTTGCTAAAATAAGCATTTTCAAGCATTTTAGATCGTTGAAATCGTTTAAATAGAAGCAATATTAATAAAAACGAATAATAAAAAATTCGTCATTTTATGCTTTTACGCGTTAAAACGCAGATTAAAGCTCAAAACGTGCTGTTTTGCTAAAATAAGCATTTTCAAGCATTTTAGATCGTTGAAATCGTTCAAATAGACGCAATATTAATAAAAACGAATAATAAAAAATTTCGTCGTTTTTATGCTGTTTTACGCGTTAAAACGCAGAATAAAGCTCAAAACGTGCTGTTTTGCTAAAATAAGCATTTTCAAGCATTTTAGATCGTTGAAATCGTTCAAATAGAAGCAATATTAATAAAAGAACGAATAATAAAAATTCGTCGTTTTATGCTGTTTTCGCGTTAAAACGCAGATTAAAGCTCAAAACGTGCTGTTTTGCTAAAATAAGCATTTTCAAGCATTTTAGATCGTTGAAATCGTTCAAATAGACGCAATAAAATAAAAACGAATAATAAAATTTCGTCGTTTTTATGCTGTTTTACGCGTTAAAACGCAGAATAAAGCTCAAAACGTGCTGTTTTGCTAAAATAAGCATTTTCAAGCATTTTAGATCGTTGAAATCGTTCAAATAGACGCAATATTAATAAAAACGAATAATAAAAAATTTCGTCGTTTTTATGCTGTTTTACGCGTTAAAACGCAGATTAAAGCTCAAAACGTGCTGTTTTAGCTAAAATAAGCATTTTCAAAGCATTTTAGATCGTTGAAATCGTTCAAATAGAAGCAAATTAATAAAAAACGAATAATAAAAATTCGTCGTTTTTATGCTGTTTTACGCGTTAAAACGCAGATTAAAGCTCAAAACGTGCTGTTTTGCTAAAATAAACATTTTCAAGCATTTTAGATCGTTGAAATCGTTAAATAGAGCAATATTAATAAAACGAATAATAAAATTCGTCATTTTATGCTTTTTACGCGTTAAAACGCAGATTAAAGCTCAAAACGTGCTGTTTTGCTAAAATAAGCATTTTCAAGCATTTTAGATCGTTGAAATCGTTCAAATAGAGCAAATATTAATAAAAACGAATAATAAAAATTCGTCGTTTTTATGCTGTTTTACGCGTTAAAACGCAGATTAAAACTCAAAACGTGCTGTTTTGCTAAATAAGCATTTTCAAGCATTTTAGATCGTTGAAATCGTTCAAATAGACGCAATATTAATAAAAACGAATAATAAAAATTCGTCGTTTTATGCTTTTTACGCGTTAAAACGCAGATTAAAGCTCAAAACGTGCTCTTTGCTAAAATAAGCATTTTCAGCATTTTAAGACGTAAAATATTCAAATAACCAATTTAATAAAAACGAATAATAAATTTCGTGCTGTTTTCGTTAAAATAAATTGTTAAAGTCTTAAAACGTTAAAAAATAAATTTTAACATTAAATCGTTAAATTTTTAATAGAGAATATTAAAAATAATAAATAAAAGTGTTTTAAAATTGTTTTCAGTAAATAGATTAAGTCATAAATGTAATTTGTAAAATAAAATATTAAAATTTAAACGTTTAAATGTTTTTTAAAAAAAAGATTAAAACCAAAATTTGCAAAAAACTTTTAATTTTGGGTTTAAAACATTAAATAAAACTTAATGTAAAATAAAATATTAAGTTTTTTTGATCGTTAAAACGTTAAAGCTCAAAATTTTTAAAAAAAATAAAATTTCGTTTTTATTAAATTTTTCTTAAAACAATTAAATCAAAAGATTTAATAAAATACATTTTTCATTTTGATCGTTAAATCCTAAAAGATTTAATAAAAAAATAATAAGCATTTTCGTTTTGAATCGTTAAATCGGGTTAAAAAAAAATAAAAATCTGTTTTTGCTGTTTTAGCGTTTTACAGCATTAAGCTAAAACGTCTGTTAAAAATAAGCATTTTCAACGTTTTAAGATCTTAATTGTTCAAATAGAAGCTAAAAAAAAAATAAAAATTGTGTTTTGCATTTACGCGTTAAAACGCATTTAAAAAAATGCTGTTTGCTAAAATAAGCATTTTAAGCATTTAATTAAAAATTCGTAAATTTTAAAGCAATTAAACGAAAAAAAAATTTCGTAAAAATGTTTTTCGCGTTAAAACGCAATTAAAGCTCAAAACTTTTTTGCTAAAATAAATTTAAGCATTTTAGATCGATTGAAATTTCTAATAGACGCAATTTAATAAAAACGAATAATAAAAATTCCCTTTTTTGCTAAAATAAACTGAAATGCAGATTTGAAAATCAAATAGGGATTTTAAAACGAAATTTAAAATTTTCTTTAATTTATAAAAAAATAAGCTAAAAGTGTTTTGTAAAATAAGATTTTCAACATTTTTGTCGTTAAAATTTAAATTAACATTTAATAAAACGAATGTTCAAAAAAGCGTTTTAGTGAAAGTTAAAATTAAGTTTTAAGCTGTTTTGCTAAAAATAAATTTCAAATTTTTGTTTGAAATAGCAATTAAGCATTTAATTAAACAAATAATAAAAATTTATTTTATGCTATCGTTAAAGAATTTAAATAAAACGGAATTAAAAACTTTTTAAATTTAATTTTAATCGTTAAATAGTAAAATTTTAAAAGAAAGAATAATAAAAATTTTCGTTTTAGTGTTTACGCGTTAAACGCAGATTAAAATAAAACTCTGTTTTTGCTAAAAAAATTAAGCATTTTCAAGCATTTAAATCGTTGAAATCGTTCAAATAGACAAAAAATAAAAAATAATAAAATTTTGTTTTATGCTTTTAGCGTTAAAACGCAGAATAAAGCTCAAAACGTGCTGTTTTCTGCTAAAATAAGCATTTTCAAGCATTTTAGATGTTGGATCGTTCAAATCAAATTAATAAAAAATAATAAAATTTTTTATTTTAATAAATTAGTCAAAAGCGTTGTAAAAAATAATCAAATTTCGTCGTTTTGAAATTTCATTAAAACGGGAAATTTAAATAAAACGATTTAATAAAATAGCATTTTTAGCGTTTTTAGCGTTAAACCGTTAAAAAGCGTTAAAATAAAATTAAATTTAAAATTTTATTTTAAAGCATTTATAAAACGATATAAAAAACTCAATTTTTTTCTTTTACGTTTAAAACATTAAATCGTGATGTTCAAAAGAGCAACTGCTTTTTAACGAAATTTAAAAATTGATTTAAAAATCTTTAATAAAACCATTTAAAGCTATAACTGTTTTAAATTAAATTAAAGGTTTTTAACTAAATCTTTAAAATAATGTTAAACATTCAATAATGAAAATTAATAAAATATAATTTACCCTTAATAAATTGCTCTTTCGCTGTTTAAAAAAAAGCAAATTTGCTAAATAACATTTTAATCGTTAAATCGTTAAATTTAAAAAATTTATAAAAACGAATAAAAAAATTCGTTTTTATTTTTCACGTTAAAACGCAGATTAAAGCTCAAAAGTGCTTTTTGCTAAAATAAGCATTTTCAAGCATTTTAGATCGTTGAAATCGTTCAAATAGACAATATTAATAAAAACGAATAATAAAAAAATTCGTCGATTTTATGCTGTTTTACGCGTTAAAACGCGGTTGCAGCTCAAACGTGCTGTTTTGCTAAAATAAATTTTCAAGCATTTTAGATCGTTGAAATCATTCAAATGGAAGCGCGTATTAATAAAAACGAATAATAAAAATTTCGTCGTTTTGCTGTTTTACGCGTTAAACGCAGATTAAAACTCAAAACGTGCTGTTTTGCTTTAAAATAAAGCATTTTCAAGCGTTTTTAGATCGACAAATCGTTCAAATAGAAACAGCAATAAAAACGAATAATAAAAAAAATTCGTCGTTTTATATGCTGTTTTACGCGTTAAAACGCAGAATAAAACTCAAAACGTACTGTTTTGCGCAAGATAAACATTTCAAGCATTTTTAGATCGTTGAAATCGTTCAAATAGACGCAATAAATAAAACGAATAATAAGAAATTTCGTCGTTTTATGCTGTTTTTACGCGTTAAAACGCAGAATAAAGCTCAAAACGTACTGTTTTGCTAAAATAACATTTTCAAAAGCATTTTAGATCGTTGAAATCACGTTCAAATAGGCGCGATATTAATAAAAACGAATAGCCAAAAATTTCGTGCGTTTTTTATGCTGTTTTTACGCGTTAAAACGCAGAATAAAGCTCAAAACGTGCTGTTTTGCTAAAATAAGCATTTTAAAGCATTTTAGATCGTTGAAATCGTTCAAATAGACGCAATAAAATAAAAAACAGATATGTAAAAATTTCGTCGTTTTTATGCTGTTTACGCGTTAAAACGCAGAATAAAAAGCTCGGCAATGCTGTTTTGCTAAAATAAGCATTTTCAAGCATTTTAGATCGTTGAAATCGTTCAAATAGACAATATTAATAAAAACGAATACGTAAATTTGTCGTTTTATGCTGTTTACGCGTTAAAACGCGATAAAGCTCGAAAACGTGCTGTTTTGCTAAAAATAAGCATTTTCAAGCATTTTAGATCGTTGAAATCGTTCAAATAGAAACGTAATAAAAACGAATGGCAAATTCGTCGTTTTATGCTGTTTTACTCGTTAAAACGCAGATTAAAGCTCAAACGTGCTGTTTTGCACAAAATAAGCATTTTCAAGCATTTTAGATCGTTGAAATCGTTCAAATAGAAGCAATATTAATAAAAACGAATATGTAAAATTTCGTCGTTTTTTATGCTGTTTACGCGTTAAAACGCAGATTAAGCTCAAAACGTGCTGTTTTTGCTGCGATAAGCATTTTCAAGCATTTTAGATCGTTGAAATCGTTTAAATAAAACAGCCGTAAAAACGAATAATAAAATTCGTCATTTTTATGCTGTTTTACGCGTTAAAACGCAGATTAAAGCTCAAAACATGCTGTTTTGCTAAAATAAAGCATTTCAAGCGTACAGATCGTTGAAATCGTTCAAATAGACGCAATATTAATAAAAACGAATAAAGTTCGTCGTTTTTTATGCTGTTTACGCGTTAAAACGCAGAATAAAGCTCAAACGTGCTGTTTTGCTGAAAATAAGCATTTTTCAAGCATTTTAGATCGTTGAAAATCGTTCAAATAGAAGCAATATTAATAAAAGAACGAATAATAAAATTCGTCGTTTTTATGCCGCTTGCGCGTTAAAACGCAGATTAAGCTCAAAACGTGCTGTTTTGCTAAAAATAAGCATTTTCAAGCATTTTTTAGATCGTTGAAATCGTTCAAATAGACGCAATAAAAATAAAAACGAATAAAATTTCGTCGTTTTATGCTGTTTTGCGTTAAAACGCAGATTAAAGCTCAAAACGTGCTGTTTTTGCAAAATAAGCATTTTTCAAGCATTTTAGATCGTTGGAAATCGTTCAAATAGAAGCAAATTTAATAAAAAACGAATAATAAAAATTCGTCGTTTTTATGCTTGTTTTACGCGTTAAAACGCAGATTAAAAGCTCAAAACGTGCTGTTTTGCTAAAATAAGCATTTTCAAGCATTTTAGATCGTTGAAAATCGTTTTAAATAGAAGCAATATTAATAAAAACGAATAATAAAAAATTCGTCATTTTTATGCTTTTTACGCGCGTTAAAACGCAGATTAAAACTCAAAACATTAACTGTTTTGCTAAAATAAGCATTTTTCAACATTTTAGATCGTTAAAATCGTTCAAATAGACGCAATATTAATAAAAACGAAAATAATAAAAATTTCGTCGTTTTTATGCTGTTTACGCGTTAAACGCAGATTAAAACTCAAAACGTGCTGTTTTGCTTTAAAATAAGCATTTTCAAGCATTTTTAGATCGTTAATGGGCATCGACGTATTAATAAAAACGAATAATAAAAAATTCGTCATTTTATGCTGTTTACGCGTTAAACGCAGATTAAAAGCTCAAAACGTGCTGTTTTTGCTAAAATAAGCATTTTCAAGCATTTTAAGGTCGTTGAAATCACGTTCAAATAGACGCAATATTAATAAAAACGAATAATAAAATTTCGTCGTTTTATGCTGTTTTGCGTTAAAACGCAGAATAAAGCTCAAAACATTGCTGTTTTGCTCAAAATAAGCATTTTCAGAAGCATTTTTAGATAACGAAATCGTTTCCAAATAAACAATATTAATAAAAGAACGGAATAATAAAAAATTACGTCGTTTTTATGCTGTTTTCCGCGTTAAAACGCAGATTAAAGCACCAAAACGTGCTGTTTTTGCTAAAATAAGCATTTTCAAGCATTTTAGATCGTTCCAGAAATCGTTCAAATAGACGCAATAAAATAAAAACGAATAATAAGAATTTCGTCGTTTTATGCTGTTTGCGGTAAAACGCAGAATTAAACTCAAAACGTGCTGTTTTGCTAAAATAAGCATTTTCAAGCATTTTAGATCGTTGAAATCACGTTTCAAATAGACGCAATATTAATAAAACGAATAATAAAATTTCGTCGTTTTTATGCTGTTTTACGCGTTAAAGCGCAGATTAAAAGCTCAAAACGTGCTGTTTTGCTAAAATAAGCATTTTCAAGCATTTTGCGATCGTTGAAATCGTTTCAAATAGAAGCAAATTTAATAAAAAACGAATAATAGAATTCGTCGTTTTTATGCTGTTTACGCGTTAAACGCAGATTAAAGCTCAAAACGATGCTGTTTTGCTAAAATAAACGTGCAGCTTATTTTTAGATCGTTGAAATCGTTTAAATAGAAGCAATATTAATAAAAAACGAATAATAAAAATTCGTCATTTTATGCTTTTTACGCGTTAAAACGCAGATTAAAGCTCAAAACGTGCTGTTTTGCTAAAATAAGCATTTTCAAGCATTTTAGATGGTGAAGTCGTTCAAATAGACGCAATATTAATAAAAACGAATAATAAAAATTTCGTCGTTTTTTATGCTGTTTACGCGTTAAACGGGAATAAAACTCAAAACGTGCTGTTTTGCTCCATCGCGTACTCAAGCATTTTAGATCGTTGGGGAAATCGTTCAAATAGACGCAATATTGGCAAAACAAATAATAAAAAAGTGCGTCGTTTTATGCTGTTTTACGCGTTAAAACGCAGATTAAAACTCAAAAAAACGTGCTGTTTTGCTAAAGTAGCATTTTCAAGCATTTTTAGATCGTTGAAATCGTTCAAATAGAAGCAATATTAATAAAAACGAATACTAAAATTCGTCGTTTTTTATGTATTTTACGCGTTAAAACGCAGATTAAAAGCTCAAAAGTGCTGTTTTGCTAGAATAAGCATTTTCAAGCATTTAGATCGTTGAAATCGTTAAAATAAACAATATTAATAAAACGAATAATTCGTCGTTTTATGCTGTTTTACGCGTTAAAACGCAGATTAAAGCTCAAAACGTGCTGCTTTGCTAAAATAAGCATTTTCAAGCACATTTTTAGATCGCTGAAATCGTTCAAATAGACGCAATATTAATAAAAACGAATAATAAAAAATTTCGTCGTTTTATTAACTGTTTTACGCGTTAAAACGCTGATTAAAACTCAAAACGTGCTGTTTTGCTAAAATAACATTTTCAAGCATTTAGATCGTTGAAATCGTTTGGAAATAGACGCAATATTAATAAAAACGAGTAATAAAAATTCGTCCGTTTTATGCTGTTTTACGCGTTAAAACGGCGGTTAAAACTCAAAACGTGCTGTTTTGCTAAAATAAGCATTTTCAAGCTTTTAGATCGTTGAAATCGTTCCAAATAGAAGCAATATTAATAAAAACGAATAATAAAAATTTCGACGTTTTTTATGCTGTTTTGCGTTAAAACGCATAATAAAGCTCAAACGATGCTGTTTTGCTAAAATAAGCATTTTCAAGCATTTTTAGATCGTTGAAATCGTTCCAAATAGACATAATATTAATAAAAAGAACAAATAATAAAAATTCGTCGTTTTATGCTGTTTTGCGCGTTAAAACGCAGATTAAAACTCAAAACGTGCTGTTTTGCACAAAATAAGCATTTTCAAAGCGTTTTAGATCGTTGAAATCGTTCAAAATAGAAGCAATATTAATAAAAACGAATAATAAAAATTCGTCGTTTTATGCCTGTTTACGCGTTAAAACGCAGATTAAAGCTCAAAAAGTGCTTTGTTTTTAGCACAAAATAAAGCATTTTCAAGCATTTTTAGATCGTTGAAATCGTTCAAATAAAGCAATATTAATAAAAACGAATAATAAAATTTCGTCGTTTTATGCTGTTTTCGCGCGTTAAAACGCAGATTAAAGCTCAAAACGCGTGCTGTTTTGTAAAATAAGCATTATCGGCATTTTAGATCGTTGAAATCGTTCAAATGAAGCAATTTAATACAAAAAACGAATAATAAAAATTCGTAGTTTTATGCTGTTTTACGCGTTAAAACGCAGATTAAAGCTCAAAACGTGCTGTTTTAGCACAAAATAAGCATTTTCAAGCGTTTTAGATCATTGAAATCGTTCAAATAGAAGCAATATTAATAAACGGCGAATAATAAAAAATTCGTGGTGCATAACATTTACGCGTTAAAACGCAGATTAAAGCTCAAAACGTGCTGTTTGCTAAAATAAGCATTTTCAGAAGCATTTTTAGATCGTTGAAATCGTTCAAATAGACGCAATAAGGTAAAAACGAATAATAAAAATTTCGTCGACATGCTGTTTTACGCGTTAAAACGCAGAATAAAGCTCAAAACGTGCTGTTTTGCTAAAATAAGCATTTTCAAGCATTTTTAGATCGTTGAAATCGTTCTAATAGACGCAATATTAATAAAGAAGCGAATAATAAAAATTCGTCGTTTTTATGCTGTTTTACGCGTTAAAATGCAGATAAAGCTCGAAACGTGCTGTTTTGCTAAAATAAGCATTTTTCAAGCATTTTAGATCGCGAAATCGTTCAAATAGAAGCAATATTAATAAAAACGAATAATAAAAAAAATTTAAAGTCGTTTTTATGCTGTTTACTCGTTAAACGCAGATTGAAGCTCAAAACGTGCTGTTTTGCTAAAATAAGCATTTTCAAGCATTTTAAGATCGTTGAAATCGATTTCAAATAGAAGCAATATTAATAAAAACGAATGTAAAGAATTTCGTCGTTTTTGCCGCTTTGTTTTACGCGTTAAAACGCAGATTAAAGCTCAAAACGTGCTGTTTTGCTAAAATAAGCATTTTCAAGCATTTTAGATCGTTGAAATCGTTCAAATAGACGCAATATTGTAAAAACGAATTAATAAAAATGTCGTCGTTTTAATGCTGTTTTACGCGTTAAAACGCGGAATAAAGCTCAAAACGTGCTGTTTTGCTAAATAAGCATTTTCGAAGCATTTTAGATCGTTGAAATCGTTCAAAATGAAGCAATATTAATAAAGAACGAATAATAAAAATTCGTCGTTTTTATGCTGTTTTCCGCGTTAAAACGCAGATTAAAGCTCAAAACGTGCTGTTTTTGCTAAAATAAGCATTTTCAAGCATTTAGATCGTTGGGAAATCGTTCAAATAGACGCAATAAAATAAAAACGAATAATAAGAATTTCGTCGTTTTTATGCTGTTTACGCGTTAAAACGCTGAATAAAGCTCAAAACATTAACTGTTTTACGCTAAAATAAGCATTTTCAAGCATTTTAGATCGTTGAAATCGTTCAAATAGACGCAATATTAATAAAAAACGAATAATAAAAATTTCGTCGTTTTTATGCTGTTTTACGCGTTAAAACGCAGATTAAAGCTCAAAACGTGCTGTTTTGCTAAAATAGCATTTTTCAAGCATTTTAGATCGTTGAAATCGTTCAAATAGAAGCAAATTTAATAAAAAACGAATAATAAAAAATTCGTCAATTTTTATGCTGTTTTTACGCGTTAAAACACCGTTAAAGCTCAAAACGTGCTGTTTTGCTAAAATAAGCATTTTCAAGCATTTAAGATCGGTGAAATCGTTCAAATAGGCACCAATATTAATAAAAACGAATAATAAAAAATTCGTCGTTTTTGTGCTTTTATTTCTGCTACGTTAAAACGCAGATTAAAGCTCAAAACGTGCTGTTTTGCTTTAAAATGAGCATTTTCAAGCATTTTAGATCGTTGAAATCGTTTAAATAGAAGCAATATTAATAAAAACGAATAATAAAAAATTCGTCATTTTATGCTTTTACGCGTTAAAACGCAGATTAAGCTCAAAACGTGCTGTTTTGCTAAAATAAGCTTTTCAGAAGCATTTTTAGATCGTTGAAATCGTTCAAATAGACGCAATATTAATAAAAACGAATAATAAAAAATTTCGTCGTTTTTATGCTGTTTTCACGCGTTAAAACGCAGAATAAAGAAGAAACTCAAAACGTGCTGTTTTGCTAAAATAAGCATTTCCAGCATTTTAGATCGTTGAAATCGTTCAAATAGAAGCAATATTAATAAAAACGAATAATAAAAATTCGTCGTTTTTATGCTGTTTTACGTTAAAACGCAGATTAAAGCTCAAAAATTGCTGTTTTGTAAAATAAGCATTTTCAAGCATTTTAGATCGTTGAAATCGTTCAAATAGAAGCAATATTAATAAAAACGAATAATAAAAAATTCGTCGTTTTTATGCTGTTTACGCGTTAAGAAACGCAGATTAAAGCTCAAAACGTGCTGTTTTTGCTAAATAAGCATTTCAAGCATTTTAGATCGCTTCGGAAATCGTTCAAATAGACGCAATATTAATAAAAACGAATAATAAAAATTTCGTCGTTTTTATGCTGTTTTTACTAGCGTTAAAACGCTGATTAAAGCTCAAAACGTGCTGTTTTGTAAAATAAGCATTTTCAAGCATTTTAGATCGTTGAAATCGTTCAAATAGACGCAATATTAATAAAACGAATAATAAAGAATTTGCGTCGTTTTTATGCTGTTTTACGCGTTAAAACGCAGATTAAGCTCAAAACGCTGTTTTTGCTAAAATATGCATTTTCAAGCTTTTTTAGATCGTTGAAATCGTTCCAAATAGAAGCAATATTAATAAAAAACGAATAATAAAATTTCGACGTTTTTTATGCTGTTTTACGCGTTAAAACGCATAATAAAACTCAAAACGTGCTGTTTTGCTAAAATAAGCATTTTCAAGCATTTTAGATCGTTGAAATCGTTCAAATAGACGCAATATTGTAAAAACAAATAATAAAAATTCGTCGTTTTTTATGCTGTTTTACGCGTTAAAACGCAGATTAAAACTCAAAACGTGCTGTTTTTGCTAAAATAAGCATTTTCAAGCATTTTAGATCGTTGAAATCGTTCAAATAAGTAATATTAATAAAAACGAATAATAAAATTCGTCGTTTTTATATGCTGTTTGCGCGTTAAAACGCAGATTAAAGCTCAAAAGTGCTGTTTTGCTAAAATAAGCATTTTCAAGCATTTAGATCGTTGAAATCGTTCAAATAGAAGCAATATTAACAAAAACGAATAATAAAAATTTCGTCGTTTTATGCTGTTTTGCGCGTTAAAACGCAGATTAAACTCAAAACGTGTGCTGCGTTTTTGCTAAAATAAAGCATTTTCAAACATTTTAGATCGTTGAAATCGTTCAAATAGAAGCAAATTTAATAAAAAAACGAATAATAAAAAATTCGTCGTTTTATGCTGTTTTACGCGTTAAAACGCAGATTAAAGCTCAAAACGTGCTGTTTTGCTTTAAAATAAGCATTTTCAAGCGTTTTAGATCATTGAAATCGTTCAAATAGAAGCAATATTAATAAACAACGAATAATAAAAATTCGTCGTTTTTTTTATTAACATTTTACGCGTTAAAACGCAGATTAAAGCTCAAAAAGTGCTGTTTTGCTAAAATAAGCATTTTCAAGCATTTAGATCGTTGAAATCGTTCAAATAGAAGCAATATTAATAAAAACGAATTAATAAAAAGAATTTCGTCGTTTTTATGCTGTTTTACGCGTTAAAACGCAGATTAAAGCTCAAAACGTGCTGTTTTAACAAAATAAGCATTTTCAAACATTTTGATCGTTGAAATCGTTCCAAATAGAAGCAAATTTAATAAAAAAAAACGGAATAATAAAAATTCGTCGTTTTTTATGCTGTTTTACGCGCGTTAAAACGCAGATTAAAGCTCAAAACGTGCTGTTTTGCTAAAATAAGCATTTTCAAAGCGTTTTAGATCCCGTGAAATCGTTCAAATAGAAGCAATATTAATAAACAACGAATAATAAAATTCGTCGTTTTATGCTGTTTTACGCGTTAAAACGCAGATTAAAGCTCAAAACGTGCTGTTTTTTGCTTTAAAATAAGCATTTTCAAGCATTTTAGATCGTTGAAATCGTTCAAATAGACGCAATAAAAATAAAAAACGAATAGCCAAAATTTACCGTCGTTTTTTATGCTGTTTTACGCGTTAAAACGCAGAATAAAGCTCAAAACGAGCTGTTTTAACAAAATATGCATTTTCAAGCATTTAGATCGATCGTTCAAATAGACGCAATATTAATAAAAACGAATAATAAAATTTCGTCGTTTTTATGCTGTTTTACGCGTTAAACGCAGATAAAACTCCGAAACGTGCTGTTTTGCTAAAATAAGCATTTTCAAGCATTTTAGATCGTTGAAATCGTTCAAATAGAAGGGGTTTTAAAAAAAGAACGAATAATAAAAAAGTCGTTTTATGCTGTTTTTGCGTTAAAACGCAGATTAAAGCTCAAAAAAGTGCTGTTTTGCTAAAATAAGCATTTTCGCATTTTAGATCGTTGAAATCGTTCAAATAGACGCAATAAAAAATAAAAACGAATAATAAGAATTTCGTCGTTTTTTTGCTGTTTTTTCGCGTTAAAAAGCAGAATAAAGCTCCCAAAAGTGCTGTTTTGCTAAAATAAGATTTTTAAGCATTTTTTGATCGTTAAATCGTTCAAATAGACGCAATATTAATAAAAAAAAGAATAATAAAAAATTTTTGCCCTTTTTTTGCTGTTTTTTCCCTTAAAACGCAGATTAAAAGCTCAAAAAGTGCTGTTTTGCTAAAATAAGCATTTTTAAGCATTTTAGATCGTTAAAAAACGTTCAAATAGAAACAAATTTAATAAAAAAAGAATAATAAAAAAATTTGTCGTTTTATGTTTTTTTACGCGTTAAAACGCCGGGGTTTGGGTCAAAAAAGTGCTGTTTTGCTAAAATAAAACATTTTCAAGCATTTAAGATCGTTGGGAAAACGTTCAAATAGACGCAAAATTAATAAAAAAGAATAATAAAAATTGTCGTTTTTTTGCTGTTCTTTTTAAAGTTAAAACGCGATTTTTAAAACTCAAAAAAAGGCTGTTTTGCTTAAAAAACATTTTCAAGCATTTTAGATCGTTGAAATTGTTCAAATAGAAGCAATATTAATAAAAAAAAAGAATAATTAAAAAAGTCATTTTTCTGGGTTTTACGCGTTAAAACGGGAGAAAAGCCTTTAAAACGTGCTGTTTTGCTAAAAAAAAGCATTTTTTAAGCATTTTAGATCGTTGAAATCGTTTTAAATAGACGCAAATTAATAAAAAAAAAAGAATAATAAAAAATTTCCCCGTCGTTTTATGCTGTTTTACGCGTTAAAACGAGAATAAAGCTCAAAAAGGTGCTGTTTTGCTAAAATAAGCATTTTCGCCCTTTTAGATCGTTGAAATCGTTCAAAAAAACGCAATTAATAAAAAAACAAAAAAAATTCCGTCGTTTTTTTTGTTGTTTTACGCGTTAAAAAGCAAATTAAAGCTCAAAAAGGTTTTTTTGCTAAAATAAGCATTTTCGGGATTTTAGATCGTTGGGAAAAGTTCAAATAGAAGGGTTATTTAAAAAAAACGAATAATAAAAAAATTGTCGTTTTTATGTTTTTTTACGCGTTAAAACGCAGATTAAAATAAAAAACGGTAAAAAAAGAACAAGTTTTAACTTTAAAA
>NW_027047515.1:0-14302 GCF_025399875.1 Dalotia coriaria
TTTAACGCGTAAAAAAGCATAAAAAAGACGAATTTTTTTATTTGTTTTTAAATATTGCTTCTATTTGGAAAGGTTTTAACGATCAAAAAAGCTTGAAAATGCTTATTTTTAGCCCAAAAAAGCGCGTTTTGAGGGTTTAATTCGCTTTAACGCGTAAAACAGCTAAAAAAGACGAAATTTTTATTATTTGTTTTTTTTTAATATTGCCCTCTATTTGAACGATTTCCCAAAGATCCAAAAAAGCTTGAAAATACATTTTAGCAAAAAAAACGCCCTTTTTATTTTTTTTTCTGCGTTTTAACGCGTAAAACAACATAAAAAAGACGAAATTTTATTATTCATTTTTTATTTTTTTGCGTCTATTTGAACGGGTTTTTAAAGATCTAAAATGCTTGAAAATCTTATTTTTGCAAAAAACACGTTTTGAGCTTTAATCTGCCCTTTTAACGCGTAAAACGGGATAAAACGACGAATTTTTGATTATTCGTTTTTTTTTTAATTGGGGTTCTATTTGGGAAAGATTTCCAGCGATCTAAAATGCTTGAAAATGCTTATTTTTGCAAAACAGCAAGTTTTTAGCTTTTTTTCTGCGTTTTTTAAAGCGTAAAACAGCATAAAACGACGAAATTTTTTTTTATTCGTTTTTTTTAATATTGCTCTATTTGAGCGATTTCAACGATCTAAAATGCTTGAAAATGCTTATTTTAGCAAAACAGCACGTTTTTAGCTTAAAACCGGTTTTAACGCGTAAAAAAGCCCAAAAACGAGAAATTTTTATTATTCGTTTTTTTTTTTTATTGCCCTCTAGAACGATTTCAACGATCTAAAATGGGGAAAAAGCTTATTTTTTGCAAAACAGCACGTTTTGAGCGTTAATCTGCGTTTAACGCGTAAAAAAAACCTAAAAAAGACGAATTTTTATTATTCGTTTTTATTAATATTGCTTCTATTTGAACGATTTCAACGATGTAAAAAAGCTTGAAAATGCTTTTTTTGGGGAAAAGGCCTTTTTTAGGGGATTCCGTTTTCGCGTGGCGGGATAAAACGACGAATTTTTATTATTCGTTTTTTTTTTAATATTGCTTCTATTTGGGCGTTTTTAACGATCTAAAATTTGGAAAAAGCTTATTTTTGCAAAACAGCGTTTTTAGCTTTTAATCTGCCCTTTTTTAAAGCGTAAAACAGCATAAAAACGACGAATTTTTTTTATTCGTTTTTTTTTAATATTTGCCCATTTGAACGATATCAACGATCTAAAATGCTTGAAAATGCTTATTTTTTGCAAAACAGCCCTTTGAGCTTTATTCTGCGTTTTAACGCGTAAAACAACATAAAAAAGGCAGAATTTTTTTTTATTCGTTTTTTTTAAAATTTTTTTCTATTTGAACGATTTCAACGATCTAAAAAAAGCTTGAAAATGCTTATTTTAGCAAAACAGCACGTTTGAGCTTTTTAAACTGCGTTTTAACGCGTAAAACCATAAAAAAGACGAATTTTATTATTCGTTTTTTTTAAATATTGCTTCTATTTGAACGATTTCCCCGATCAAAAAAAGCTTGAAAATGCTTATTTTTAGCAAAACAGCACGTTTTGAGCTTTTTTCCCGTTTTTTAAAGCGTAAAACAGCATAAAAAAACGAATTTTTATTATTCGTTTTATTAATATTTTCTATTTGAACGATTTTAACGGGTCAAAAAGCTTGAAAATGCTTTTTTAAAAAACAGCCCTTTTGGGCTTTTTAAACTGCGTTTTTAACGCGTAAAACCTTTTAAAAAACGACGAATTTTTTTTTTATTCGTTTTTTTTTTAATATTGCGTCTATTTGAACGATTTCAAACGATCTAAAATGCTTGAAAAAGCTTATTTTTTTAAAAACAACACGTTTTCAGCTTTAATCTGCGTTTTTTCGCGTAAAACAAAAAAATAAAACGGCGAATTTTTTATTATTCGTTTTTTTTAATTTGCTTCTATTTGAACGATTTCCCGCGATCTTCTTGAAAATGCTTATTTTTTGCAAAAAAGCACGTTTTTTGGGGTTTATTGCCCCGTTTTTAAGCGTAAAACAGCATAAAACGGCAGGGTTTTTTTTTTTTCGTTTTTTTTTTAATATTGGGGTCTATTTAGGGGATTTCAACGATCTAAAATGCTTGAAAATGCCCTTTTCAAAAAAACAAAACACGTTTTTAGCTTTTTAAACTGCCCTTTTTTAAAGCGTAAAACAAACATAAAAAAGACCCAATTTTTATTATTCGTTTTTATTAATATTTGCTTCTATTTGAACGATTTCAACGATTTTTAAAATGCTTAAATTTTTAAACAAAACAAACGTTTTTAGCTTTTAATCTGCGTTTTTAAAGCGTAAAACAACCCTAAAAACGACGAATTTTTTTTTATTCGTTTTTTTTAATATTGCGTCTATTTTAACATTCCCAAAGTCTAAAATGCTTGAAAAGTTTTTTTAAGCAAAACAGCACGTTTTTGGAAACTTTTTAAACCCGCGTTTTTAAAGCGTAAAACAGCATAAAACGAAAATTTTTATTATTCGTTTTTATTTTTTTTTTGCGTCTATTTGAACTTTCAACGATCAAAAAAGCGGGATTTTAGCCAAAACCCCACGTTTTTAAGGGGTTAATCTGCGTTTAACGCTAAAAAACAGCATAAAAAAGACGGAATTTTTATTATTCGTTTTTATTAATATTGGGGTCTATTTGAACGTTTCAACGATTTAAAATGCTTGAAAATCTTATTTTTTGCAAAACAGCACGTTTTGAGCTTTAATCCGCGTTTTTAAAGCGTAAAAAAAGCATAAAACGACGAAATTTTTTTTATTCGTTTTTTTTTTTTGGCGTCTATTTGGGAAAGTTTTAACGATCTAAAATGTTGAAAATGCTTATTTTAGCAAAACAGCACGTTTTGAGCTTTTTAAACTGCGTTTTAACGCGTAAAACCCCATAAAAAAAGGAAAGGGTTTTATTGTTTTTTTTATTAATATTGCTTCTATTTGAAAAAGATTTCCCCGATCCCAAAATGCTTGAAAATGCTTTTTAAACAAAACAGCCCCGTTTGGGGCTTTTTAAACTGCGTTTTTTAAAGCGGGAAAAAAAAAAACGACCAATTTTTTTTTTATTTGTTTTTTAATTAAATTTTCTTCTATTTGAACGATTTCAACGATCTAAAATGCTTGAAAATCTTATTTTAGCAAAAACAGCACGTTTTTAGCTTTTTAAACTGCGTTTTTAAAGCGTAAAACAACATAAAAAAGACGAATTTTTTTTTTATTCGTTTTTATTAATATTTTTCGTCCCATTTGAACGATTTCAACGATCTAAAATGCTTGAAAATGCTTATTTTAGCAAAACAGCACGTTTTTAACTTTAATCTGCGTTTAATGCGTAAAACAACATAAAAAAGACAGGAAATTTTTTTTTATTCGTTTTTTTTTTAATATTGGTCTATTTGAGCGATTTCAACGTCTAAAATCCCGAAAATGCTTATTTTAGCAAAAACAGCACGTTTTGGGCTTTAATCTGCGTTTTAACGCGTAAAACAACATAAAAATGAAAATTTTTTTTTATTCGTTTTTTTTAATATTGCTTCTATTTAAAACATTTTAACGATCTAAAATGCTTGAAAATGCTTATTTTAAACAAAACAGCACGTTTTGAGGGTTTAATCCGTTTTAACGCGTAAAACAGCATAAAAACGGAAGAAATTGGTTTTTATTCGTTTTTTTTTAATTTGCTTCTTTTGAACGTTTCAACGATCCCAAAATGCTTGAAAATGCTTATTTTAGCAAAAAAGCACGTTTTGGGGCTTTTTAAACGCTTTTTTAAAGCGCAAAACCATAAAACGACGAATTTTTTTTTTATTTGTTTTTTTTTTTTAATAATTTTCTTCTATTTGAACGATTTCAACGATCAAAATGCTTGAAAATCTTATTTTAGCAAAACAGCACGTTTTTTAGCTTTTTAAACTGCGTTTTTTAAAGCGTAAAACAGCATAAAAAAGACGAATTTTTAAATTTTTCGTTTTTTTTAATATTCGTCTATTTGAACGGTTTTAACGATCAAAAGCGAAAAAAGCTTATTTTTAGCAAAACAGCCCTTTTGAGCTTTAATCTGCGTTTTTTAAAGCGTAAAACAGCATAAAAAAGACGAAAATTTTTTTTATTCGTTTTTTATTTTTTGCGTCTTTTGAAACGATTTTAACGATCCAAAAAAGCTTGAAAATGCGGGTTTTGCAAAACAGCACGTTTTGACGTTAATCCCGCGTTTTGCTAAAAAAACATAAAACGACGAATTTTTATTATTTGTTTTTAATTTAAAATTTGGGGTCTATTTAAACGGTTCAACGATCTAAAATTGCGAAAATGATTATTTTTTTGCAAAACAGCCGTTTTTGGTTTAATCTGCGTTTTTTAAAGCGTAAAACAGCATAAAAACGACGAAATTTTTTTTATTCGTTTTTTTTTAATATTGCGTCTATTTGAACGATTTCAACGATTTAAAATGCTTGAAAATGCTTATTTTAGCAAAACAGCCCTTTTTTAGCTTTTTAAACTGCGTTTTAACGCGTAAAACGGGAAAAAAGACAGAAATTTTTTTTTATTCGTTTTTTTTTTTTTTTATTGCCCCCTTTTGGGAAAGTTTTTTTAACGATCTAAAAAAGCTTGAAAATGCTTATTTTTTTAAAAAAAAGCACGTTTTGAGCGTTAATCTGCGTTTTAACGCGTAAAAAAGCATAAAAAAGACGAATTTTTATTATTCGTTTTTATTAATATTGCTTCTATTTGAACGATTTCAACGATCCTAAAAATGCTTGAAAATGCTTATTTTAGCAAAACAGCACGTTTGAGCTTTATTCTGCGTTTTAACGCGTAAAACAACATAATAACGACGAAATTTTTATTATTCGTTTTTATTAATATTGCGTCTGTTGAACGATTTCAACGATCTAAAATGCTTGATGCTTTATTTTAGCAAAACAGCACGTTACGGAAGGCTTTAATCTGCGTTTTAACGCGCGTAAAAACAGCATAAAATGAGCGAATTTTTTTATTATTCGTTTTATTATGTACTTCTATTTAAAACGATTTCCAGCGATCTAAAATGCTTATTTAGCAAAACAGCACGTTTGAGCTTTTAATCTGCGTTTTAACCCGTAAAAACGACATAAAACGACGAAATTTTATTATTTACGTTTTTATTTTTTATTGCGTCTATTTGAACGATTTCAACGTCTAAAATGCTTGAAAATGCTTATTTTAGCAAAACAGCACGTTTTGAAGGCTTTTAATCTGCGTTTTAACGCGTAAACAGCATAAAACGACGGAATTTTTATTATTCGTTTTTTATTAATATTTAGCTCTATTTGAACGATTTCCAGCGATCAAAAAATGCTTGAAAAATGCTTATTTTTAGCAGCAAACAGCACGTTTTGAGCTTTAATCTGCGCTTTAACGCGTAAAACAGCATAAAACGGCAAAATTTTATTATTTGTTTTTTATTAATATTGCGTCTATTTGAACGATTTTCAATGATCTAAAATGCTTGAAAATACTTATTTAGCAAAACAGCACGTTTTGATTTTTCATTCTGCGTTTTAACGCGTAAAACAGCATAAAACGACGAAATTTTTATTATTCATTTTTTATTTAAATTGCGTCTATTTACGAACGATTCAACGATCTAAAAATGCTTGAAATGCTTATTTTAGCAAAACAGCGCGTTTGGGCTTTAATCTGCGTTTTAACGCGTAAAACAGCATAAAACGACGAATTTTTTGTGGTCGTTTTGGTAATATTACTTCTATTTAGACGATTTCAACGATCTGAAATGCTTGAAAATGCTTATTTAGCAAAACAGCGCGTTTTGAGCTTTAATCTGCATTTAACGTAAAACAGCATAAAACGACGAATTTTTTGATTATTCGTTTTATTAATGTGCTTCTATTTGAACGATTTTCAACGATCTAAAATGCTTGAAAATGCTTATTTTAGCAAAACAGCGTTTGAGCTTTATTCTGCGTTTTTTAACGCGTAAAACAACATAAAACGACAGGAATTTTTATTATTCGTTTTTATTAATATTGCGTCTATTTAGCGGAGCGATTTCAACGATCTAAAATGCTTGAAAATGCTTATTTTAGCAAAACAACGGCGCGTTTGAGCTTTAATCCTGCCGTTTTAACGCGTAAAACAGCATAAAATGACAAGATTTTTTTATTATTCGTTTTTATTAATAGTAGCTTCTATTTAAACGATTTTCAACGATCTAAAATGCTTGAAAGAATGCTTATTTTAGCAAAACAGCACGTTTGAGCTTTAATCACCTGCGTTCTAACGCGTAAAGAGCAGCATAAAACGACGAAGGTATTTATTATTCGTTTTTATTAATAGCCCAGCTTCTACAGCTGAACGATTTCAACGATCTAAAATGCCAGAAATGCTTATTTTAGCAAAACAGCACGTTTTGAGCTTTAATCCTGCGTTTTAACGCGCAAAACAGCATAAAACGACGAATTTTTATTATTTGTTTTTATTAATATTGCTTCTATTTTGAACGGTTCAACGATCTAAAATGCTTGAAAATGCTTATTTTAGCAAAACAGCACGTTTTGGGCTTTAATCTGCACGTTTTAACGCGTAAAACAACATAAAACGACGAATTTTTATTATTCGTTTTTATTAATATTGCGTCTATTTGAACTATTTCAACGATCTAAAATGCTTGAAAATGCTTATTTTAGCAAAACAGCACGTTTTGAGCTTTTAATCTGCGTTTTAATGCGTAAAACAGCATAAAACGACAGAAATTTTTATTATTCGTTTTTATTTTATTGCGTCTATTTGAACGATTTCCAACGATCTAAAATGCTTGAAAATGTTTTATTTTAGCAAAACAATGGCACGTTTTGAGCGTTAATCTGCGTTTTAACGCGTAAAACAGCTTATAAAACGACGAATTTTTTTATTATTCGTTTTTATTAATATTGCGTCTATTTAAAACGATTTCCAACGATCTAAAATGCTTGAAATGGAGTTATTTTAGCGAAGGCCAGCACATTTTGAGCTTTAATCTGCGTTTTAACGCGTAAAGCAGCACATAAAAACGGCAGAATTTTTATTATTCGTTTTATTAATATTGCGTCTATTTGAACGATTTCAGCGATCTAAATGCTTGAAAATGCTTATTTTAGCAAAGGCAGCACGTTTTGAGGCTTTAATCGCACGTTTTAACGCGTAAAACAGAGATAAAAATGACGAATTTTTATTATTCGTTTTTTATTAATGTGCTTCTATTTAAGCAGTTCAACGATCTAAAATGCTTGAAAATGCTTATTTTAGCAAAACAGCACGTTTTGAGCTTTTAATCTGCGTTTTCGCGCGTAAAACAGCATAAAACGACGAAATTTTTTATTATTCGTTTTATTTTATTTAACGTCTATTTGAACGGTTCAACGTCTAAAATGCTTGAAAATGTTTATTTTATACGAAACAATGCGTTTAAGGCTTTAATCTGCCTTTTAACGCGCGTAAAACAGCATAAAACGAGCGATTTATTATTCGTTTTATATTAATATTGCTTCTATTTGAACGATTTCAACGATCTAAAATGCTTGAAAATGCTTATTTTAGCAAAACAGCACGTTTGAGCTTTCGTTTTTAACGCGTAAAACAGCATAAAACGACGAATTTTTATTTGCGTTTTTTATTAATATTTAGCTATTTGAACGATTTCAGCTTGTCTAAAATGCTTGAAAATGCTTATTTTAGCAAAACAGCGTTTTGAGCTTTTAATCTGCGTTTTAACGCGTAAAACAGCATAAAACGACGAAATTTCTATTATTCGTTTTTTATTAATATTGCGTCTATTTAGACGATTTCAGCGATCTAAAATGCTTGAAAATGCTTATTTAACCAAGGAAACAGCACGTTTGAGCTTTATTCTGCGTTTTAACGCGTAAAAACAGCGCATAAAACTGAAACGAAATTTTATTATTCGTTTTTATTTTTATTTGCGTCTATTTTGAACGATTTCAGCGATCTAAAATGCTTGAAAATGCTTATTTTAGCAAAACTGCACGTTTGAGCTTTTAATCTGCGTTTAGCGCGTAAAAACAGCATAAAACGACGAATTTTTATTATTCGTTTTTTTTATTAATGGCCCAGCTTCTATTTGAACGATTTCAACGATCTAAAATGCTTGAAAATATTTATTTGGCAAAACAGCGCGTTTTGAGCTTTTATTCTGCGTTTTTAACGCGTAAAACAGCATAAAACGACGACATTTTATTATTCGTTTTTTATTAATATTGCGTCCTGTTTGAACAGTTCCAGCGGTCTAAAATAGCGAAAGGTAGCATTTTAGCAAAACAGCACGTTTTGGAAAAACTTTTAATCTGCGTTTTAACGCGTAAACAACATAAAACGGCAAAAGAAATTTTATTATTCGTTTTATTAATATTGCGTCTATTTGAACGATTTCCGGCGATCTAAAATGGCAAAAAGTATATTTTATAGCAAACGGCGCGTTTTGAGCTTAAATCTGCGTTTTAATGCGTAAAACAGCATAAAACGACGAATTTTTTATTATTCGTTTTTTAACGTATTGCTTCTATTTGAACGATTTCGCGATCTAAAATGCTTGAAAATGATTATTTTTTAGCAAAACAGCGTTTTGAGCTTTTAATCTGCGTTTAACGCGTAAACGCTTATAAAACGACGAAATTTTTGATATCAGTTTTTTTATTAATGTGCGCGTCTATTTGAACGGTTTCAACGATTTAAAATGCTTGAAAATGCTTATTTTAGCAAAACGACGTTTTGAGCTTTAATCTGCGTTTTAACGCGTAAAACAGCATAAAAATGCGAATTTTTATTATTCGTTTTTTATTAATATTGCTTCTATTTGAACGTTTCAACGATTAAAAATGCTTGAAAATGTTATTTTAGCAAAACAGCACGTTTTGAGCTTTAATCTCGTTTTAACGCGTAAAGCAGCATAAAACGACGAAATTTTTATTATTCGTTTTTATTAATATTGCGTCTATTTGAACGATTTCAACGATTTAAAATGCTTGAAAATGCTTATTTTAGCAAAACAGCACGTTTTGAGCTTTAATCTGCGTTTTAACGCTAAAACAGCATAAAAACGACAAATTTTTATTATTCGTTTTTTATTTTATTGCGTCTATTTGAACGATTTCAACGATCTAAAATGCTTGAAAATGCTTATTTTAGCAAAACAGCCGTTTTGAGCTTTAATCTGCGTTTTTAACGCGTAAAACAGCATAAAACGACGAATTTTTTTATCGTTTTATTAATATTGCTTCTATTTGAACGATTTCAACGATCTAAAATGCTTGAAAATGCTTATTTTAGCAAAACAGCACGTTTTGAGCTTTATTCTGCGTTTTAACGCGTAAAACAGCTAAAAACGAGAAATTTTTATTATTCGTTTTTATTTATTGCGTCTATTTGAACGATTTCAACGATCTAAAATGCTTGAAAATGCTTATTTTAGCAAAACAGCACGTTTGAGCTTTAATCTGCGTTTTAACGCGTAAAACAGCATAAAACGACGAATTTTTATTATTCGTTTTTTATTAATATTGCTCTATTTGAACGATTTCAACGATCTAAAATGCTTGAAAATGCTTATTTTAGCAAAACAGCACGTTTGAGCTTTAATTTTGCGTTTTAACGCGTAAAACAACATAAAACGACAGAATTTTTATTATTCGTTTTTATTATATTGCGTCTATTTGAACGGGTTTCAACGATCTAAAATGCTTGAAAATGCTTATTTTAGCAAAACAGCACGTTTTGAGCTTTTAATCTGCGTTTTAACGCGTAAAACAGCAAAAAAACGACGAAATTTTTATTATTCGTTTTTATTAATATTGCGTCTATTTGAACGATTTCAACGATCTAAAATGCTTGAAAATGCTTATTTTAGCAAAACAGCACGTTTTGAGCTTTATTCTGCGTTTTAACGCGTAAACAACATAAAAACGACGAATTTTTTATTATTCGTTTTTATTAATATTGCGTCTATTTGAACGATTTCAACGATCTAAAATGCTTGAAAATGCTTATTTTAGCAAAACAGCACGTTTTGAGCTTTAATCTGCGTTTTAACGCGTAAAACAGCATAAAAACGACGAATTTTTTATTATTCGTTTTTATTAATATTGCGTTTTATTTGAACGATTTCAACGATCTAAAATGCTTGAAAATGCTTATTTTAGCAAAACAGCACGTTTGAGCTTTAATCTGCGTTTTTAAAGCGTAAAACAGCATAAAACGACGAAATTTTTATTATTCGTTTTTTATTAATTGCGTCTATTTGAACGATTTCAACGATCTAAAATGCTTGAAAATGCTTATTTTTAGCAGCAAAACAGCACGTTTGAGCTTTTGTCTGCGTTTTAACTCGTAAACAGCATAAAACGACGACTTTTTTATTATTTGTTTTTTATTAATATTTGCGCGTCTGGTTGAACGGTGCAACGTCTAAAATGCTTGAAAATGGCATTTTATAAAACAGCGTTTTTGAGCTTTAATCAACAACGCGTAAAACAGCATAAAAGCAGGCAGTACGCATTATTCGTTTTATTAATATTGCGCGTCTATTTGAACGATTTCCAGCGATCTAAAATGCTTGAAAATGCTTATTTTAGCAAAACAGCGTTTTGAGCTTTAATCTGCGTTTTGACGCGTAAAACAGCATAAAACGACGAATTTTTTATTATTCGTTTTTTTATTAATAATGCTTCTATTTGAACGATTACAACGATCTAAAATGCTTGAAATGCTTATTTTAGCAAAACAGCGTTTTGAGGCTTTAATCTGCGTTTTAACGCGTAAAACAGCATAAAAACGACAGGAATTTTTATTATTCGTTTTTTATTAATGTGCGTCTATTTGGGCGATTTCCAGCGATCACGTAGCGAAATGCTTATTTTAGCAAAACAGCGCATTTTGAGCTTTATTCTGCGTTTAACGCGTAAAACAGCATAAAACGACGAAATTTTTTTTATTATTCGTTTTTATTTTATTTGCGTCTATTTGAACGATTTCCAGCGATCTAAAATGGCGAAAATGCTTATTTTAGCAAAAGCACGTTTGAGCTTTAATCTGCGTTTAACGCGTAAACAGCTTATAAAACGACGGAATTTTTTATTATTCGTTTTATTAATATTGGCTGTATTTGAACGATTTCAGCGATCTAAAATGGCGAAAATGCTTGTTGCAGCAAAACAGCACGTTTTGAGCTTTAATCTGCGTTTTAGCAGCGTAAGACAGCATAAAACGACGAATTTTTTATTATTCGTTTTTTATTAATATTGCTTCTATTTGAACGATTTTCAACGATCTAAAATGCGAAAATGCTTATTTTGGGAAAACAGCCCTTTTTAGCTTTACCCCCCGTTTTTTCCCCGTAAAACGCCATAAAAACGACAATTTTTATTCCCCTTTTTTTTAAAAATTTCCTATTTGGGCATTTCCCCGAACAAAAGCTTTAAAAAAGCTTATTTTAGCAAAACAGCACGTTTTGAGCTTTTTAAACTGCGTTTTTAAAGCGTAAAAACATAAAAAGCCGGGGAAATTTTTTTTTTTTTATTAATATTGGGCCCCATTTAAAAGATTTCCGATCCCAAAAAGCGTGAAAAAAGCTTATTTTTTGCAAAACGCCTTTTTTGGGCAATCTGCGTTTTAACGCGGGGAAAAAAACCATAAAACGACGAAATTTTTTTTATTCGTTTTTTAAATTTTTATTTCTATTTGAAACGATTTCAACGATCTAAAATGCTTGGAAATGCTTATTTTAGCAAAAACGGGGCCCTTTTGAGCTTTTTAAACTGCGTTTTAACGTGCCGCCTAAAAAAGACGGTTTCCTTTTTCGTTTTTTTTTAATGTTTTCTTCTTTTTTAACGGTTTCAACGTCTAAAATGCGAAAAAGTTTTTTTAGCAAAACAGCACGTTTTTAGCTTTAATCGCCCTTTTTGCGTAAAAAAAATAAAGCGACGGGGTTTTTTTTGTTTTATTAAATTTGCGTCTTTTGAACGATTTCAAGCGATCTAAAAAACGAAAATGCTTTTTTTTTAGCAAAACGGGACCCTTTTTAGCTTTTTAAACTCCCAACGCGTAAAACAGCATAAAAAAGACGAAATTTATTTTCGTTTTTATTAATATTGCTTCTATTTTTAACGTTTTAAACGATCTAAAATGCTTTAAAAACTTATTTTTAAGCCCAAAACCCGCACGTTTTTTGGGGTTTAATCGCGTTTTAACGCTAAAAAAACATAAAACCCGAAATTTTTTTTATTTTGTTTTTAAAATATTTGGGCTATTTAGGGGGGAAATTTTAACGTCTAAAATGCTTGAAAATGCTTATTTTTTTAAAACAGCCTTTTGGGGCCCATCGGAAATTTTTCGCGTAAAACAGCATAAAAAAGACGAATTTTTTTTATTCGTTTTTTTTTAATATTTGGCCCTCTATTTGAACAAATTTTAACGTCAAAAAAGGGGAAAATGCTTAAGCAAAAAAGCACGTTTTTAGGGTTTAAATTTTGCGTTTTTAACCCTAAAAAGCGCCAAAAAGGCGAAATTTTTTTTTCGTTTTTTTTTTTTTTATTGCGTCTATTTGAACGTTTTCAACGATCAAAAATGCTTGAAAATGCTTATTTTAGCAAAACAGCACGTTTTGAGCCAAAACTGCTTTTTTACGCGTAAAACAGCATAAAACGACGGTTTTTATTTTGTTTTTTTTTAATATTGCGTCGGGAACGGTTTTTAAAGATCTAAAATGGGGAAAATTATTTTCCAAAAAAAGCCCTTTTGGTGTTTAATCTGCCCCCTTTAACCGTAAAACAGCATAAAAAAGACAATTTTTATTTTCGTTTTTTTAAAATTCTTTTATTTGAACGATTTCCCGATCTAAAATCTTTGAAAATCCCATTTTTTGCAAAACAACACGTTTTGAGCTTTTTAAACTTCGTTTAACGCGTAAAACAACATAAAAAGACGAATTTTTTTTTATTCGTTTTTTTTAACATTTTCTTTTATTTAACAAATTTCCCAAAGTCCAAAAAAGCTTGAAAAAACTTATTTTAGCAAAAACCCGCACGTTTTGAGCTTTTAAAACTGCGTTTTTAACCCTAAAACAGCATAAAAAAGACAAATTTTTTATTATTCGTTTTTTAATATTGCTTCCCATTTAAAAAAGATTTCAACGATCTAAAATCTTGAAAAGAAAATTTTACAAAAAACAAAACACGTTTTTAGCTTTTAATCTGCTTTAACGCCAAAAAGGGAACATCCGGTTTTTTAATCGTTTTTTTTTAATATTCGTCTATTTGAACGATTTCAACGATCAAAAAGCTTGGGAAAAAGCCCATTTTAAACAAAACAGCATGTTTGAGCTTTAATCAACGTTTTTCGCAAAAAAGCATAAAACGGAAATTTTTTTTATTCGTTTTTTTTAATAATTTCGTCTATTTGAACGATTTCAACGATCTCAAAAGCTTGAAAAAAGCCCCAAACAAAACACCACGTTTTGGGGCTTTTACTCTGCGTTTTAACGCGTAAAACAGCTTTTAAAAAAGACGAATTTTTTATTTTGTTTTTTTTTAATATTTTGCCCATTTGAACGATTTCCAACGATCCTAAAATGTTGAAAAAACTTATTTTTAAACAAAACGGGACGTTTTGAGCTTTTTCTGCGTTTTTTCCCTAAATCCATAAAACGACGGGTTTTTTTATTCGTTTTTTTTTAATTTGCTTCATTTGAAAGATTTAACAGGTCTAAAATGCTTGAAAATGCTTATTTTTGAAAACAGCCCTTTTTTAGCTTTTTAAACTGCGTTTTAACGCGTAAAACAGCATAAAAAAGGAAAATTTTTTTTTATCCGTTTTTTTTTAATATTTTTCGTCTTTTGGGCATTTCAACGATCTTTCTTTAAACCCCTTTTTTAAACAAAAAAGCGCGTTTTTTAACTTTAATCTGCGTTTTAACGCGTAAAACAACCCTAAAACGACGAATTTTTATTATTCGTTTTTTTTAATATTTGCTTTTATTTGGGGAAAGTTTAACGTCCAAAAACTTAAAAACTTATTTTTTTGCAAAACAGCACGTTTTTTAGGGTTTTTAAACTGCGTTTTAACGTAAAACAGCATAAAACGACGAAAATTTTTAAATTTTTCGTTTTTTTAATATTGCGTCTTTTGAACGTTTAAAAGTTTAAAAGCTTGAAAATGTTTTTTTTAGCAAAAACACGTTTTGAGCTTTTTTTCTGC
>NW_027047516.1:0-14301 GCF_025399875.1 Dalotia coriaria
TCGTTCAAATAAAGAAATTAATAAAAACGAATAATAAAAATTGGTCGTTTTTTTTGCTGTTTTGCGTTTAAAAACAGATTAAACTCAAAAAAGTTTCTGTTTTGCTAAAATAAAACATTTTTCAAGCATTTTTTGATCGTTGAAATCGTTCAAATAGACGCAATATTAATAAAAACGAATAATAAAAAATTTTGTTTTTTCCCTTTTTTTACGCGTTAAAAAGCAGATTAAAAAACGTGCTGTTTTGCTAAAATAAGCATTTTCAAGCATTTTAGATTTGTTGAAAAACGTTTTAAATAGACGCAATATTTTAAAAAAACGAATAATAAAAATTTTGCCCTTTTATGCTGTTTTCCCCCTTAAAAGCAGATTAAAGCTCAAAACGTGCTGTTTTGCTAAAATAATCATTTTCAAGCATTTTAATCGTTGAAATTTGTTCAAATAGACGCAATATTTATAAAAAAGAATAATAAAAAAATTTTTTCCCTTTTTTTTGCTGTTTTTCGCGTTAAAAACAGATTAAAGCTCAAAACGTGCGTTTTGCTAAAATAAGCATTTTCAAGCATTTTAGATCGTTGAAATCGTTCAAATAGACGCAATATTAATAAAAACGAATAATAAAAATTTGTCGTTTTATGCTGTTTTTACTGTTAAAGTAAACGCGTTAAGCTCAAAAATGCGTTTTGCTAAAATAACATTTTAAATTTTAGATCGTTGAAATGTTCAAATAGACGCATATTAATAAAAAACGAAAATAAAAATTTCGTCGTTTTATGCTGTTTTACGCGTTAAACGCAGATTAAAGCTCAAAACGTGCTGTTTTGCTAAAATAAGCATTTTCAAGCATTTTAGATCGTTGAATCGTTCAAATAGACGCAATATTAAAAAACGAATAAAAAATGTCGTTTTTTATGGTTTTACGTTAAAACGCAGATTAAAGCTCAAACGTGCTGTTTGCTAAAATAAAACATTTTCAAGCATTTTAGATCGTTGAAATCGTTCAAATAGACGCAATATTAATAAAACGAATAATAAAAATTTGTCGTTTTATGCTGTTTTACGCGTTAAAACGCAGATTAAAGCTCAAAACGTGCTGTTTTGCTAAAATAAGCATTTTCAAGCATTTTAGATGTTGAAATCGTTCATAGTTCAAAATAAACGAAATTAATAAAAACGCATTATTAAGTTCGCGTTTTTAAAGCAGTTTAAGCTAAAAGCTGTTTGCAACAAAACGTTGTAAATTTTAAAATAACATTTTCAACATTTAGATCGGAAATTTCAAAAGACGAATAAATAAAAACGTTATTAATGCGTTTTCGCTTTTTTGCTGTTTAACGCTTAAAACGCTGTTTTAAAAACATTTTCAGCTTTTGCATAAAAGCGTTTAAAGCATTTAATGTAAAACGTTAAAAATCGCATTTAATAAAAGCGAATAATAAAAATTAGTCGTTTTAAAGCTGCTTTTACGCGTTAAAAGCAGATTAAGCTTAAAGCGTGCTGTTTTGCTAAAATAACATTTCAAGCATTTAGATCGTTAAATCGTTCAAAAAGAGCTATTATTAATAAAAACGAATAATAAAAATTGTCGTTTTATGCTGTTTTACGCGTTAAAACGCAGATTAAAGCCAAAACGTGCTGTTTTGCTAAATACAAGCATTTTCAAAGCATTTAGATCTTAAATCGTTCAAATAGACGCAATATTATAAAACGAGATAAAATAAAATTTCGTCGTTTTAAGCTGTTTTGCTTAAAACGCAATTAAACTCAAAACGATGCGTTTTCAAAATAAGATTTTCAGCTTTTAGATCGTTGAAATCGTTCAAATAGACGCAATATAATAAAACGATTATAAAAAAATTTGTCGTTTTATGCTGTTTTACGTTAAAACGCAGATTAAGCTCAAAACGTAAGCTGTTTGCAAAATAATTTCAAGCATTTTAGTCGTTGAAATCGATTCAAATAGACGCAATATTAATAAAACGAATAATAAAAATTTCGTCGTTTTATGCTGTTTTACGCGTTAAAACGCAGATTAAGAAAACTCAGAACGTGCTGTTTTGCTAAAATAAGCATTTCAGAAGCATTTTAGATCGTTGAAATCGTTCAAATAGACGCAATGTAAAAAACGAATAATAAAAGTTATTCGTTTTATGCTGTTTTACGCGTTAAAACGCAGATTAAAAGCTCAAAACGTGCTGTTTTTGCTAAAATAAGCATTTTTCAAGCATTTTAGATCGTTGAAATCGTTCAAATGAAACGTAATGGCAAAAAACGAATAATAAAAAATTCGTCGTTTTTATGCTGTTTTACGCGTTCAAACGCAGATTAAAGCTCAAAACGTGCTGTTTTGCTAAAATAATCATTTTAAGCAATTTAAGATCGTTGAAATCGTTCAGAATAGACGCAATATTTATAAAAACGAATAATACAAAAATTTTGTCGTTTTTATGCTGTTTTACGCGTTAAAAGCAGATTAAAACTCAAAACGTGCTGTTTTGCTAAAATAAACATTTTCAAGCATTTTAGATCGTTGAAATCGTTCAAATAGAAGCAATATTAATAAAAACGAATAATAAAAAATTCGTCGTTTTATGCTGTTTTACGCGTTAAAACGCAGATTAAACTCAAAAGCGATGCTGTTTTTTGCTTTAAAATAAGCATTTTCAAGCATTTTTAGATCGTTGAAATCACGTTCAAATAGACGCAATATTAATAAAAACGAATAATAAAATTTCGTCGTTTTTATGATGTTTACGCGTTAAACGCGAATTAAAACTCAAAACGTGCTGTTTGCTAAAATAATCATTTTCAGCATTTTTGAATCGTTGAAATCGTTCCATTAGACGCAATATTAATAAAAACAGATAATAAAAAATTCGTCGTTTTATGCTGTTTTACGCGTTAAAACGCAGATTAAAATAAACGTGCTGTTTTGCTAAAATAAGCATTTTCAAGCATTTTAGATCGTTAAATCGTTCAAATAGACGTAATAAAAACGAATAATAAAATTTCGTCGTTTTTAAGCTGTTTTTACGCGTTAGAAAACGCAGATTAAACTCAAAACGTGCTGTTTTTGCTAAAATAAGCTTGTTGCACGAAGCATTTTTAGATCGTTGGAAATCGTTCAAATAAACGTAATTAATAAAAACGAATAGTAAAAATTGGTCGTTTTTATGCTGTGCGCGTTTAGCGCAGATTAAACTCAAAACGTTGCTGTTTTGCTAAAATAAGCATTTTTCAAGCATTTTAGATCGTTGAAATCGTTCAAATAGACGCAATATTAATAAAAACGAATAATACAAAATTTCATCGTTTTTGTACTTGTTTACGCGTTAAAACGCAGATTAAGCCAAAACGTGCTGTTTTGCTAAAATAAGCATTTTCAAGCATTTTAGATCGTTGAAATCGTTCAAATAGACGCAATATTTATAAAAAACAGCGAATAATAAAAATTTTACGCCGTTTTATGCTGTTTGCCCCGTTAAAAGCAGATTAAAGCTCAAAACGATGCTGTTTTGCTAAAATAATCATTTTCAAGCATTTGAATCGTTGAAATCTCGTTCAAATAGACGCAATATTTATAAAAACGAATAATAAAAATTTTGTCACGTTTTTTATGCTGTTTACGCGTTAAAGCAGATTAAAGCTCAAAAACGTGCTGTTTTGCTAAAATAAATTTTCAAGCATTTTAGATCGTTGAAATCGTTCAAATAGAAGCAATATTAATAAAGCGAATAATAAAAAATTCGTCGTTTTTATGCTGTTTACGCGTTAAAGGCAGATTAAAGCTCAAACGTGCTGTTTTGCTAAAATAAGCATTTCAGAAGCATTTTAGATCGTTGAAATCGTTCAATAGACGCAATATTAATAAAAACAGATAATAAAATTTCGTCGTTTTATGCTGTTTTACGCGTTAAAACGCAGATTAAAACTCAAAACGTGCTGTTTTGCTAAAATAAGCATTTTTCAAGCATTTTTAAGATCGTTGAAATCGTTCAAATAGACACAATATTAATAAAACAGATAATAAAAAAATTCGTCGTTTTTATGCTGTTTACGCGTTAAAACGCAGATTAAAAGCTCAAAACGTGCTGTTTTGCTAAAATAAGCATTTTCAAGCATTTTAGATCGTTAAAATCGTTCAAATAGACGCAATATTAATAAAAACGAATAATAAAATTTCGTCGTTTTTAAGCTGTTTTACGCGTTAAAACGCAGATTAAAGCACAAAACGATGCTGTTTTGCTAAAATAAGCATTTTCAAGCAATTTAGATCGTTGAAATCGTTCAAATAGAAACTTAATATTAATAAAACGAATAATAAAAATTGGTCGTTTTATGCTGTTTACGCGTTACAACGCAGATTAAGAAACTCAAAAGCGATGTGTTTGCTAAAATAACATTTTCAAGCATTTTAGATCGTTGGAAATCGTTCAAATAGACGTAATATTAATAAAAACGAATAATAAAAAATTTATTCGTTTTTATGCTGTTTGCGTTAAAACGCAGATTAAAGCTCAAAACGTGCTGTTTTGCTAAAATAAACTTTCAGCATTTTAGATCGTTGAAATCACGTTCAATAGAAGCAATATTAATAAAAACGAATAATAAAATTCGTCGTTTTTATGCTGTTTGCACGCGTTCAAACACAGATTAAAAGCTCAAAACTGGCTGTTTTGCTAAAATAATCATTTTCATTTTAGATCGTTGAAATCGTTCGAATAGACGCAATGTTATAAAAACGAATAATAAAAATTTTGTCGTTTTTTATGCTGTTTTACGCGTTAAAGCAGATTAAGCTCAAACGTGCTGTTTTGCTAAAATAAGCATTTCGAAGCGGTACAGATCGTTGAAATCGTTCAAAATAGAAAAACAATATTATTAATAAAAACGAATAATAAAAAATTCGTCGTTTTATGCTGTTTTACGCGTTAAAACGCAGATTAAAGCTCAAAACGTGCTGTTTTGCTAAAATATAAAGCATTTTCAAGCATTTAGATCGTTGAAATCGTTCAAATAGACGCAATATTATTAAAAACGAATAATAAAATTTCGTCGTTTTATGCTGTTTTGCCAAACGCAGATTAAAACTCAAAACGTGCTGTTTTGCTAAAGTAAGCATTTACTAAACATTTTAGATCGTTGAAATCGTTCAAATAGACGCAATATTAATAAAAATGAATAGCCAAAATTTCGTCGTTTTTATGTGCTGTTTTACGCGTTAAAACGCAGATTGGCTCAAAACGTGCTGTTTTGCTAAAATAATTTCAAGCATTTTTAGATCGTTGAAATCGTTCAAATAGACGCAATATTAGCCAAAACGAATAATAAAAATTCGTCGTTTTTATGCTGTTTTACGCGTTAAACGCAGATTAAAACTCAAACGTGCTGTTTTGCTGCTTTAAAATAAGCATTTTTCAAGCATTTTAGATCGTTAAAATCGTTCAAATAGACGCAATATTGTAAAAACGAATAATAAAAATTTTACCGTCGTTTTAAGCTGTTTTACGCGTTAAAACACAAATTAAAAACTCAAAACATTAACATTTTTGCTAAAATAAGCATTTTCAAGCATTTTAGATCGTTGAAATCTCGTTCAAATGAAACAATATTAATAAAAACGAATAATAAAAAATTGGTCGTTTTATGCTGTTTTACCCACGCGCGTTACAACGCAGATTAAACTCAAACATTGCTGTTTTGCTAAAATAAGCATTTTCAAGCATTTTAGATCGTTGAAATCGTTCAAATAGACGCAATAATGGCAAAAACGAATAATAAAATTTCGTCGTTTTTATGCTGTTTACGCGTTAAAACGCAATTAAAAACTCAAAACGATGCTGTTTTGCTTCAAATACTTTCAAGCATTTTAGATCGTTGAAATCGTTCAAATAGACGCAATATTAATAAAAAACGAATAATAAAAATTTTCGTCGTTTTTATGCTGTTTACGCGTTAAAACAGATTAAAAGCTCAAACGTGCTGTTTTGCTAAAATAAGCATTTTCAAGCATTTTAGATCGTTGAAATCGTTCAAATAGACGCAATATTTATAAAAACGAATAATAAAATTTTGTCGTTTTTATGTGCTGTTTTACGCGTTAAAAACGAATTAAAGCTCAAAACGTGCTGTTTTGCTAAAATAATCATTTCGAGCATTTTAGATCGTTGAAATCGTTCAAATAGACGCAATATTTATAAAACGAATAATAAAATTTTGTCGTTTTATGCTGTTTTACGCGTTAAAGCAGATTAAGCTCAAAACGTGCTGTTTTGCTAAAATAAAAAAGCATTTTCAAGCATTTTTTAGATCGTTGAAATCGTTCAAATAAAACCCAATATTAATAAAACGAATAGCAAAATTTTCGGCGTTTTTATGCTGTTTTACGCGTTAAAACGCAGATTAAAGGTCAAACGTGCGCTGTTTTTGCTAAAAATAAGCATTTTTCAAGCATTTTAGATCGTTAAAATCGTTCAAATAGAAGCAATATTAATAAAAAAACGAATAATAAAAAAATTCGTCGTTTTTTATGTGCTGTTTTACACGCGTTAAACGCAGATTAAAGCTCAGAACGTGCTGTTTTGCTAAATAAGCATTTTCAAGCATTTTAGATCGTTGAAATCACGTTCAAATAGACGCAATATTAATAAAAACAGACCAATAAAAAAATTCGTCGTTTTATGCTGTTTTACGCGTTAAAACGCAGATTAAAACTCAAAACGTGCTGTTTTGCTAAAATAAGCATTTTCAATTTTAGATCGTTGAAATCCGTTCAAGCGAAGCAATAATAAAAACGAATAATAAAAATTTCGTCGTTTTTATGCTGTTTTACGCGTTAAAACGCAGATTAAAGCTCAAAACGTGCTGTTTTTGCTAAATAAGCATTTTCAAAATTTTAGATCGTTGAAATCGTTCAAATAGAAGCAATATTAATAAAAACGAATAATAAAAAATTCGTAGTTTTATGCTGTTTACGCGTTAAAACGCAGATTAAAGCTCAAAACGTGCTGTTTTGCTAAAATAAGCATTTCAAGCATTTTGGGTCGTTGAAATCGTTTAAATAGACGCAATATTAATAAAACGAATAATAAAATTTCGTCGTTTTTTTTTATTATGCTGTTTTACGCGTTAAAACGCGGGTAAAGCTTCAAAACGTGCTGTTTTAACAAAATAAGCATTTTCGAAGCATTTTAGATCGTTTGATCGTTTTAAATAGCGCAATATTAACAAAAACGAATAATAAAAAATTCGTCGTTTTATGCTGTTTACGCGTTAAAACGCGGGTTAAAGCTCAGAACGTGCTGTTTTGCTGAAAATAAGCATTTTCAAGCATTTAGATCGTTGAAATCGTTCAAATAGACGCAATATTAATAAAAACGAATAATAAAATTTATTCGTTTTTTATGCTGTTTACTTAAAACGCGAATTAAACTCAAAACGTGCTGTTTTGCTAAAATAAAACATTTTCAAACATTTTTAGATCTTGCGTTAAAATCGTTGGAAATAGAGCAATATTGGCAAAACGAATAATAAAAATTCGTCGTTTTTATGCTGTTTTACGCGTTCAAACGCAGATTAAAGCTCAAAACGTGCTGTTTTAGCAAAATAATCATTTTAAGCATTTTAGATCGTTTGAAATCACGTTCAAATAGACGCAATATTTGCCAAAACGAATAGCCAAAATTTTGTCGTTTTATGCTGTTTTACGCGTTAAAGCGAAGATTAAAGCTCAAAACGTGCTGTTTTGCTAAAAATAAGCATTTTCAAGCATTTTGAATCGTTAATCGTTCAACTTCGGCAATAATAAACGAATAATAAAAATTCGTCCGTTTTTTATGCTTGTTTTGCGTTAAACGCGGTGAAACTCAAAACGTGCTGTTTTGCTAAAATAAAGCATTTTCAAGCATTTTAGATCGTTAAAATCGTTCAAATAGACGCAATAGTGTAAAGAAACGAATAATAAAAATTTCGTCGTTTTAAGCTGTTTTACGCGTTAAAACGCAGATTAAAGCTGCAAAACGTGCTGTTTTGCTTAAAATAAAGCATTTTCAAGCATTTTAGATCCGTTGAAATCGTTCAAATAGAAACGTATTAATAAAAACGAATAATAAAAAATTGGTCGTTTTATGCTGTTTACGCGTTACAACGCCTGGGTAAAGCTCAAAACGATATGCTGTTTTGCTAAAATAAGCATTTTCAAGCATTTTAGATCGTTGAAATCGTTCAAATAGACGCAATATTAATAAAAACGAATAATAAAATTTCGTCGTTTTTATGCTGTTTTACGCGTTAAAACGCAGATTAAAGCTCAAAACGTACTTGTTTTGCTAAAATAAACATTTTTCAAGCATTTTAGATCGTTGAAATCGTTCAAACCAGACGCAATATTTTATAAAACGAATAATAAAAAATTTTGTCGTTTTATGCTGTTTGCAGCGTTAAGCAGATTAAAGCTCAAAACGTGCTGTTTTGCTAAAAATAATCATTTCAAAGCATTTTAGATCGTTGAAATCTCGTTCAAATAGACGCAATATTTATAAAACGAATAATAATAATAAAATTTTTGTCGTTTTTATGCTGTTTTTTACGCGTTAAAACGGAATTAAAGCTCAAAAACGTGTATTTTGCTAAAATAAACATTTTTCAAAGCATTTTAGATCGTTGAAATCATTCAAATAGAAGCAATATTAATAAAAAACGAATAATAAAAATTGCGTCGTTTTTTTTATGCTGTTTTACGCGTTAAAACGCAGATTAAAGCCTCAAAAACGTGCTGTTTTTGCTAAAATAAGCACATTTTCCAAGCATTTTAGATCGTTGAGGAAATCCGTTCAAATAGACGCAATATTAATAAAAAGCAATAAAAATTTCGTCGTTTTTTATGCTTTGTTTTGCGTTAAAACGCAGTTAAAGCTCAAAACGTGCTGTTTTTTGCTAAAATAAGCATTTTCAGCATTTTAGATCGTTGAAATCGTTCAAATAGACGCAATAGTAATAAAAACGAATAATAAAAATTTCGTCGTTTTTTTATGCTGTTTCGCGTTAAAGCAGATTAAAGCTCACAAAACGTGCTGTTTTGCTAAAATAATCATTTTTCAAGCATTTTTAGATCGTTGAAATCGTTCAAATAGACGCAATATTAATAAAAACGAATAATAAAAAATTCGTCGTTTTTTTATGCTGTTTACGCGTTCAAACGCAGATTAAAGCTCAAAACGTGCTGTTTTGCTTCAAAATAATCATTTCAAGCATTTAGATCGTTGAAATCGTTCAAATAGACGCAATATTTATAAAACGAATAATAAAAATTTTGTGTCGTTTTATGTGCTGTTTTACGTTAAAGCAGATTAAAGCTCAAAACGTGCTGTTTTGCTAAAATAAAACATTTTCAAGCATTTTAGATCGTTGAAATCGTTCAAATAGAAGCTTAATATTAATAAAAACGAATAAAAAAATTCACGTCGTTTTATGCTGTTTTACGCGTTAAAAACACAGATTAAAGCTAAAACGTGCTGTTTTGCTAAAATAAGCATTTTTCAAGCATTTTGAATCGTTGAAAATCGTTCAAATAGACGCAATAGTAATAAAAACGAATAATAAAAATTTCGTCGTTTTTATGCTGTTTTACGCGTTAAAACGCCAGATTAAAAGCTCAAAACGTGCTGTTTTTGCTAAAAATAACATTTTCAAGCATTTTTAGATCGTTGAAATCGTTCAAATAGACATAACCAGTAATAAAAACGAATAATAAAAATTTCGTCGTTTTATGCTGTTTATGATTAAACGCAGATTAAAACTCAAAACGTGCTGTTTTGCTAAAATAATCATTTTTCAAGCATTTTTAGATCGTTGAAATCGTTCAAATAGACCTGTATTAATAAAAACGAATAATAAAAATTCGTCGTTTTATGCTGTTTTTACGCGTTAAAACGCAGATTAAGCTCAAAACGTGCTGTTTTGCTAAAATAAAAACGCATTTTCAAGCATTTTAGATCGTTAAAAATCGTTCAAATAGACGCAATATTAATAAAAAACGAATAATAAAAAATTTCGTCGTTTTAAGCTGTTTACGCGTTAAAACGCAAAATTAAAAGCACAAAACGTGCTGTTTTTGCTGGAAATAATAAGCATTTTCAAGCATTTTAGATCGTTGAAATCGTTCAAATAAAAGCAATATTAATAAAAACGAATAATAAAAAAATTGGTCGTTTTATGCTGTTACGCGCGTTACAACGCAGATTAAACTCAAAACGTGCTGTTTGCTAAAATAAGCATTTTCAACATTTTAGATCGTTGAAATCGTTCAAATAGACGCAATATTAATAAAAACGAATAATAAAATTTCGTCCGTTTTTTATGCTGTTTACGCGTTAAAACGCAGATTAAAACTCAAAACGTGCTGTTTTCTTTAAAATAAGCATTTTCAAGCATTTTTAGATCGTTGAAATCGTTTCAAATAGAAGCAATAATATTAATAAAAACGAATAATAAAAAAAAATCGTCGTTTTTATGCTTGTTTTACGCGTTAAAACGCAGATTAAGCTCAAAACGTGCTGTTTGCTAAAATAATCATTTCCAGCATTTTAGATCGTTGAAATCGTTCAAACAGACGCAATAATAAAAACGAACCATAAAATTCGTCGTTTTTTATGCTGTTTTTACGCCCGTTAAAACGCAGATTAAAGCTCAAACGTGCTGTTTTGCTAAAATAAAGCATTTTTCAAGCATTTTAGATCGTTGAAATCGTTCAAATAGACGCAATATTTATAAAAACGAATAATAAAAGGTACGTCGTTTTATGCTGTTTACGCGCGTAAAGCAGATTAAAGCTCAAAACGTGCTGTTTTGCTAAAATAATCATTTTCGAGCATTTTAGATGAATTTGAAATCGTTCAAATAGACGCAATATTTATAAAACAGATAATAAAAATTTTGTCGTTTTTATGCTGTTTACGCGTTAAAACGCAGATTAAAGCTCAAAACGTGCTGTTTTGCTAAAATAAGCATTTTCAAGCATTTTTAGATCGTTGAAATCGTTCAAATGAACAATATTAATAAAAACGAATAATAAAAATTCGTCGTTTTATGCTGTTTTACGCGTTAAAGAGCAGATTAAAGCTCAAAACGTGCTTTGTTTTTGCTAAAATAAGCATTTTCAAAATTTTTAGATCGTTGAAATCGTTTAAAATAGAAGTAATATTAATAAAACGAATAATAAAAAATTTACGTGGATTTTTTATGCTGTTTACGCGTTAAAGCAGATTAAAGCTAAAACGTGCTGTTTGCTAAAATAAAGCATTTCCAAGCATTTTAGATCGTTGAAATCGTTTAAATAGACGCCAATATTAATAAAAACAGAATAATAAAAATTTCGTCGTTTTATGCTGTTTACGCGTTAAAACGCAGATTAAAGCTCAAAGCGTGCTGTTTTTGCTAAAATAAAGCATTTTTCAAGCATTTTAGATCGTTGAAATCGTTTAAAATAGACGCAATATTAACAAAAACGAATAATAAAAAATTCGTCGTTTTTACATGCTGTTTACGCGTTAAACGCAGATTAAACTCAGAACGGTAACATTTTGCTAAATAAAGCATTTTTCAAGCATTTAGATCGTTGAAATCGTTCAAATAGACGCAATATTAATAAAAAGGGCGTAAAAAATTTATTCGTTTTTATGCTGTTTTACGCCGTTAAAACGCAGATTAAACTCAAAACGTGCTAACGCACAAAATAGCATTTTCAAGCATTTTAGATCGTTGAAATCGTTCAAAATGAAGCAATATTAATAAAAACGAATAATAAATTCGTCGTTTTTATGCTGTTTGCGTTCAAACGCCGTTAAAACTCAAAACGATGCTTTGCTAAAATAATCATTTTAAGCATTTTGAATCGTTGAAATCGTTCAAATAGACGCAATATTTATAAAAACGAATAATCAAAATTTTGTCGTTTTTAACGCGATTTTACGCGTTAAAGCAGATTAAGCTCAAAACGTGCTGTTTTTGCTAAAATAAGCTGCATTTCAAGCATTTTAGATCGTTGAAATCGTTTCAAATAGAAGCAATATTAATAAAAACGAATAATAAAAAATTCGTCGTTTTATTAACTGTTTTACGCGTTAAAAAATTTTAAAAAGGGTTTTTTAAAAAAAAAAATTTTAAAAAAAAAATTTTTTTTTTTGGGGTTAAAAAAAAAAAACCAAAAAAATTTTTTTTTAAGTTTTTTTAAAAAAAAAAGTTAAAACGTTTTTTAAAAAAAAAAAACAAAAAAATTTTTTTTTTTTCCCCTTTTTTAAAAAAAAAAAAAGGGTTTTTTTCCTTTTCCTTTTAAAAAATTTTTTTGGGGGTTTTTAAAAAAAAATTTTAAAAAATTTTTTTTTTTTTAAAAAAAAATTTTTTTTAAAAAAAAAAAAAAAGGGGGGTTTTTTTTTTTTTAAAAAAAATTTTAAACCCCCTTTTTTTTTTTTTTTTAAAAAAAAAAAAGGGAAAAATTTTTTGGGGTTTTTTTAAAAAAAAAAAAAAAAATTTTTTTTTTTTTTAAAAAAAAATTTTTTAAAAAATTTTTTAAAAAAAAAAAATTTTAAAAAAATTTTTAAAATTTTTTTTTTTTTTTAAAAAAAAAAAAAAAAAGGTTTTTTGCTTTTTCCTTTTAAAAGGGGTTTGGGTTTTTTTTTAAAAAAAAAAAAAAAATTTTTTTTTTAAACCTTTTTTAAAAGCAAATTTTTTAAAAAAAAAAAATTTTTTTTTTTTTTCCCGGGGGGGAAATTTTAAAAAAAAAATTTTTTAAAAAAAAAAAAACCCCCTTTTTTGGTTTTTTTTAAAAAAAATTTAAAAAAAAACGGGTTTTTTTAAAAAAATTTTTTTTTTTAATTTTTAAAATTTTTTTAAAAAAAAGGGTTTTTAAAAAAAAAAAAATTTTCCCTTTTTTCTTTTAAATTTTTTTTTTTTAAAAAAAATTTTTTTAAAAAAACTTTTTTTAAATTTTTTTCGGAAAAAAAAAAAAAAAAAATTTTTTTTTTTAAAACTTTTTTTTTTTTGGAAAACCCAAAAAAAATTAAATTTTTTTAAAAAAAAAAAAAAAACCTTTTTTTTTTGGGAAAAAGGTTAAAAAAAAAGGGGGTTTTTTAAAAAAAGGGTTTTTAAAAAATTTTTTTTTTTTTTGGGGGGAAAAAAAAAAATAAAAAAAAAAAAAAAATTTTTTTTTTTTTTTGCCGTTTTAAAAAAAAAAAAAAATTTTTTTTTAAAAAAAAACCCCTTTTTTTTTTGGAAAAAAAAAAAAAAAAAAAAAAAAAAATTTTTTTTTTTTTTCCTTTTTTCCCCAAAAAAAAACCCTTTTTTTTAAAAAAAAAAATTTTTTTTTTTGGTTTTAAAAAAAAAAAAAAAAAAAAAAAAAAATTTTTTTTTTTTTTTTAAAACCAAAAAAACCAAAAGTTTTTTTTAAAAAAAAACCCCTTTTTTTTTTTTAAAAAAACCAAAAAAAAAAAAAAAGAAAAAAAAAACGGTTTTTTTTTTTTTTTTTTGGGGAAAACCAAAATTGGTTTTTTTTTCCCAAAAAAAAATTTTAAATTTTTTGGGGAAATTTTTAAAAAAGGAAAAAAAAAACCGGGTTTTAAAAAAAAATTTTTTTTTAAAATTTTTTTTGGAAAAGGGGAAAAAAACCCAAAAAAAAAAAAAAAATTTTTTTTTTTTTAAAAATTTTTTTTAAAAGGGGGTTAAAAAAAAAAAATTTCCCTTTTTTTTGCTTTTTTTCCTTTTTTAAAAAAAAAACCCTTTTTAAAAAAAATTTTAAAAAATTTTTTTTTTTTTTGGTTTTTTTAAAAAGGGGGGAAAAAAAAATTTTTTGCTTTTAAAAAACCCCCAAAAAAAAATTTTTTTTTTAAAAAAATTTTAAAAAAAAATTTTTTTTTAAAAAATTTTTTTAAAAAAAAAAAAAAAAAATTTTTTTTTTTTTAAAAAAAAAAATTTAAATTTTTTCCAAAAAAAAAAAATTTTTTAAAAAAAAAAAATTTTTGGAAAATTTTAAAAAAAAAAATTTTCCCCTTTTTTTTTTTTTTTTAAAATTTTTAAACTTTTAAAAAATTTTTTCCAAAAAAAATTTAAAAAAAAAAAAATTTGTTTTAAACCTTTTTTTAAAAAAAAAAAAAAAACCTTTTAAAAAAAAAAACTTTTTTTTTGGGGGGAAAAAAAAAAAAAAAAATTTTTTTTTTAAAAAATTTTTTTTTTTTTCGGAAAAAATTTAAAAAAAAAAAGGGGGGAAAAAAAAAATTTTTTTTTTGGTTTTGGGTTTCCAAAAAAATTTAA
>NW_027047517.1:0-14295 GCF_025399875.1 Dalotia coriaria
ATTCGTCGTTTTTACTGTTTTCGCGTTAAAACGCAGATTACAGCTCAAAACTGCTGTTTTGCTAAAATAAAACATTTTCAAACATTTTTTAAACGTTGAAATCGTTAAATAGAAACAATATTAAAAAAACGAATAATAAAAAATTTTGTCGTTTTATGCTGGCGCGTTGAAAAGCAGATTAAAGCTCAAAACGTGCTGTTTTGCTAAAATAAGCTTTTCAAGCATTTTAGATCGTTAAATCGTTTGGGAAACAATATTAATAAAAAAGAATAATAAAAAAAATTGTTTTTTAACCTTTTACGCGTTAAAAAGCAGATTAAACTCATAACGTGCTGTTTTTGCAAAATAAGCATTTTCAAGCATTTTAGATCGTTGAAATCGTTCAAATAGACGCAATATTAATAAAAACGAATAATAAAAAACGTTTTTTTTTGTACGCGTTAAAACCGAATAAAGCCAAAACGTGCTGTTTTCAAAATAAACATTTTCAAGCATTTTAGATCGTTGAAATCGTTCAAATGAAGCAATATTAATAAAAAAGAAAATAAAAAAAATTGCCCACGGCGTTAAAAAACAGATTAAAATAAAACTTTTTTTGCTAAAATAAGCATTTTTTAAACATTTTAGTTTGTTGAAATCGTTCAAATAGACGCAATATTAATAAAAAGCGAATAATAAAAAATTCATCGTTTTATGCTGTTTTACGCGTTAAAACGCAGATTAAAGCTCAAAACGTGCTGTTTTGCTTCAAAATAAGCATTTTCAAACATTTTAGAGCGTTGAAATCGTTCAAATAGAAGCAATATTAATAAAAACGAATAATAAAATTTCGTCGTTTTTGCTGTTTTGCGTTAAAACGCAGATTAAAGCTCAAAAACGTGCTGTTTTGCTAAAATAAAAGCATTTTTCAAGCATTTTTAGATTGTTGAAATCACGTTCAAATAGAAGCAATATTAATAAAAACGAATAATAAAAATTCGTCGTTTTTATGCTGTTTTACGCGTTAAAACGCAGATTAAAGCTCAAAACGTGCTGTTTTGCTAAAATAAGCATTTTCAAGCATTTTTAGATCGTTGAAATCGTTCAAAACGAAGTAATAGTAATAAAAAGCAGATAATAAAAATTCGTCGTTTTTATGCTTTTGTTTACGCGTTAAAACGCAGATTAAAGCTCAAAACGTGCTGTTTTTGCTAAAATAAGCATTTTCAAGCATTTTAGATCGTTGAAATCGTTCCGGGTAGTTTTAATTAATAAAAAACGAATAATAAAAAATTTCGTCGTTTTGTAACTTGTTTTTACTCGTTAAACGCTGATTAAAGCTCAAAACGTGCTGTTTTTGCTAAAATAAGCATTTTCAAGCATTTTAGATCGTTGAAATCGTTCAAATAAACAATATTAATAAAAAACGAATAATAAAAATTCGTCGTTTTATGCTGTTTTACGCGTTAAAACGCAGATTAAAGCTCAAAACGTGCTGTTTTGCTAAAATAAGCATTGTCAAGCATTTTAGATCGTTGAAATCGTTCAAATAGACGCAATATTAATAAAAACGAATAATAAAAATTTCGTGTTTTATGCTGTTTACACGCGTTAAAACGCAGATTAAGCTCAAAACGTGCGCATTTTAGCACAAAATAGGCATTTTCAAGCATTTTGAATCATTTGAAATCACGTTCAAAATAGACGCAATATTAATAAAAACGAATAATAAAAGATTTCGTCGTTTTTATGCTGTTTTACGCGTTAAAACGCTGATTTAAAGCTCAAAACGTGCTGTTTTGTAAAATAAGCATTTTCAAGCATTTTAGATCGTTGGGAAATACGTTCAAATGAGCGCAATATTAATAAAAAACAAATAATAAAAAATTCGTCGTTTTTGCTGTTTTGCGGGGTAAAACGCAGATTAAAAACTCAAAACGTGCTGTTTTGCTAAAATAAGCATTTTCAAGCATTTTAGAGCGTTGAAATCGTTCAAATAGAAGCAATATTGATAAAAACGAATAATAAAAAATTCGTCGTTTTTATGCTGTTTTACGCGTCATAACGCAGATTAAGCTCAAAACATTGTATTTTGCTAAAATAAGCATTTTCAAGCATTTAAGATCGTTGAAATCGTTCAAATAGACGCAATATTAATAAAAACGAATAATAAAATTTCGTCGTTTTATGCTGTTTTACGCGTTAAGAAACGCAGATTAAAAGCTCAAAACGTGCTGTTTTGCTAAAATAAAAGCATTTTCAAGCATTTTAGATCGTTGAAATCGTTCAAATAGAAGCAATAGTAATAAAAACGAATAATAAAAATTCGTCGTTTTTATGCTGTTTGCGCGTTAAAACGCAGATTAAAGCTCAAAACGTGCTGTTTTTGCTAAAATAAGCATTTTCCGAAGCATTTTAGATCGTTGAAATCGTTCAAATAGACGCAATATTAATAAAAAACGAATAATAAAAATTTCGTCGTTTTATGCTGTTTTACTCGTTAAAACTGATTAAAACTCAAAACGTGCTGTTTTGCTAAAATAACATTTTCAAGCATTTTAGATCGTTGAAATCGTTCAAATAGAAACGTATTAATAAAACGAATAATAAAAATTCGTCGTTTTTATGCTGTTTTTACGCGTTAAACGCAGATTAAAGCTCAAAACGTGCTGTTTTGCTCAAAATAAGCATTTTCAAGCATTTTAGATCGTTGAAATCGTTCAAATAGACGCAATATTAATAAAACGAATAATAAAAATTTCGTCGTTTTTTATGCTGTTTTACGCGTTAAAACGCGAATTAAAGCTCAAAACGTGCTGTTTTGCTGAAATAAAGCATTTTCAAGCATTTTAGATCGTTGGAAATCGTTCAAATAGACGCAATATTAATAAAAACGAATAATATAAAAAATTTCGTCGTTTTTATTAACTTGTTTACGCGTTAAAACGCTGATTTAAGCTCAAACGTGCTGTTTTGCTAAAATAAGCATTTTCAAGCGTGTAGATGGTTGAAATCGTTCAAATAGACGCAATATTAATAAAACAAATAATAAAAAATTCGTCGTTTTATGCTGTTTTGCACGCGTTAAAACACCCAGATTAAAACTCAAAACACGTGCCGTTTTTTGCTTTAAAATAATCATTTTCAAGCATTTTAGATCGTTGAAATCGTTCCAAATAGAAGCAATAGTAATAAAAACGAACCAGCAAAAATTTTCGTCGTTTTATGCTGTTTCACGCGTTAAAACGCAGATTAAAACTCAAAACGTGCTGTTTTTGCACAAAATAAGCATTTTCAAGCATTTTAGATCGTTGAAATCGTTTAAGTGACGATATTAATAAAAACGAATAATAAAAATTCGTCATTTTTATGCTGTTTTACGCGTTAAAACGGATTAAAAACTCAAAACGTGCTGTTTTGCTAAAATAAGCATTTTCAAGCATTTTAGATCATGGAAATCGTTCAAATAGACGCAATAATGTGAAACGAATAATAAAAATTTCGTCGTTTTATGCTGTTTTAAGCGTTAAAACGCAGATTAAAGGTTTAAAACGTGCTGTTTTGTTGAAATAATCATTTTCAAGTATTTTAGATCGTTGAAATCGTTTAGATAGACGCAATATTAATAAAAGAATAAAAATTCGTCGTTTTTATGCTGTTTTTACACGCGTTAAACGCAGATTTAAAAACTCAAAACGTGCTGTTTTGCTAAAATAAGCACATTTTTTCAAGCATTTTAGATCGTTGAAATCGTTCAAATAGACGCAATAAAAATAAAAACGAATAATAAATTTTGTCGTTTTTATGCTGTTTTACGCGTTTAAAACGCCAGAATAAAGCTCAAAACGGTGCTGTTTTGCTAAAATAAGCATTTTCAAGCATTTTAGATCGTTGAAATCGTTCAAATAGACGCAATATTAATAAAAACGAATAATAAAAAATTTAGTCAGGTGCCTGTTTACATAGCAAAACGCAGATTACAGCTCAAAACGTGCTGTTTTTGCACAAAATAAAGCATTTTCAAGCATTTTAAGATCGTTTAAATCGTTTCAAATAGAAGCAATATTAATAAAAACGAATAATAAAAATTTCGTCGTTTTTGTACTGTTTTACGCGTTGAGCGCAGATTAAAGCTCAAAACGTGCATTTTAGATCGTTGAAATCGTTTAAATAGAAGCAATATTAATAAAAAACGAATAACCAAAAATTTCGTGGCATGCTGTTTACGCGTTAAAGCGCAGATTTAGCTCAAAACGTGCGCGGGCATGAAAGTACTGGCATTTTCAAAGCATTTTTAGATCGTTGAAATCGATTTCAAATAGACGCAATATTAATAAAAAACGAATGTGAAATTTCGTCGTTTTATGCTGTTTTACGCGTTAAAACGCAGAATAAAGCTCAAAACGTGCTGTTTTGCTAAAATAAGCATTTTCAAGCATTTTTTAGATCGTTGAAATCGTTCCAGAGCCGGAAACGTGGTATTGAGCGAACCGGCGCGTCGTTTTATGCTGTTTACGCGTTAAAACGCAGAAAACTCAAAAAGTGCCGTTTTGCTAAATAACATTTTCAAGCATTTTTGATCGTTGAAATCGTTAAATAGAAGCAAAAATAAAAAAAAGAATAAAAAAATTCGCTTTTATGTGTTTTACGCGTTAAAACGAGATTAAAGCTCAAAACGGGGTTTTGCTAAAAAAAACATTTTCAAGCATTTTTTGATCGTTAAAATCGTTTTAAATAGAAGCAAATTTAAAAAAACGAATAATAAAAAATTGTCTTTTTATGTTTTTTAGCGTTAAACGCAGATTAAAGTCAAAACGTGCGTTTTGTAAAAAACATTTTCAAAATTTTTGATCGTGGGAAAAGTTCAAATAGACGCAATATTAATAAAAGAATAATAAAAATTTCGTCGTTTTATGTTTTTTTAAGCGTTAAAACCGGGTTAAAATTTAAAACGGGTGTTTTGTTTAAAAAAACATTTTTGCATTTGATCGTTGAAATCGTTAAAAGACGCAATAAATAAAAAAAAATAATAAAAATTGTCGTTTTTTTGTTTTACCCTTAAAACGGAAAAAGCTCAAAAAAGTGCTGTTTTGCTAAAATAAGCATTTTCAAGCATTTTGGGTCGTTGAAACGCTGACGCAAAAAAATAAAAAAAGAAAAATAAAAATTTTTTTTGTTTTTTTGTTTTACGCGAAAAAGCGTAAAAACTCAAAAAGTGCTGTTTTGCTAAAAAAAGTTTTTTGCATTTTTGATCGTTGAAATGTTCAAATAACGTATTAAAAAAACGAATAATAAAATTTTGTCGTTTTTTGCTGTTTACGCCTTAAAAAAGCGTTAAAACTCAAAACGGGGTTTTTTTAAAAAAATTTTGGTTTGAAATCGTTAAATAGAAGCAATATTAATAAAAAAATAATTTGCTTTTTGTTTTTTTACGCGTTAAAACGCAGATTAAAGCTCAAAACGGGGATTTTGATCGTTTAAATCGAAATAAAGGGAAAAATAATAAAACGAAAAAAAAAATTCGTCTTTTTATGCTGTTTTTCGCGTTAAAACGCAGATTAAAGCTCAAAAAGGGTGTTTTGCTAAAAAAAGCATTTTCAAGCATTTTAGATCGTTGAAATCGTTCAAAAGAGCAATATTAATAAAAAAGAATAATAAAAAAATTTGTCGTTTTTTTTGCTGTTTTACCCCGTTAAAAAGCAGAGTAAAACTTTTAAAACGTGCTGTTTTGCTAAAATAAACATTTTCAAAAAATTTTTTTGATCGTTGAAATCGTTCAAATAGACGCAATAAATAATAAAAAAGAATAATAAAAAATTTCGTCGTTTTTTTCTGTTTTTCGCGTTAAAAAGAGATTAAAAACTCCCAAAAAATTGCTGTTTTGCCAAAAAAAAGCATTTTCAAGCATTTTTGATTTTTGAAATCGTTCAAATAGAAGCAATATTAATAAAAACGAATAATAAAAAATTTGTCGTTTTTTTTGCCTTTTTTTTCGCGTTAAAAACGCAGATTAAAACTCAAAACTTCTTTTTGCTTTTAAAAAAAGCATTTTTAAGCATTTTAGAGCGTTGAAATCGTTCAAATAGAAGCATGTGTAAAACGAATAATAAAAATTCGTCGTTTTTACATGCTTGTTTTACGCGTTAAACGCAGATTAAAGCTCAAAACGTGCTGTTTTGCTAAAATAAAGCATTTTCAAGCATTTTTAGATCGTTGAAATCGTTCAAATAGACGCAATATTAATAAAAACGAATAATAAAAATTTAAATGAACATGCTGTTTTACGCGTTAAAACGCAGATTAAAGCTCAAAACGTGCTGTTTTGCTTTAAAATAAGCATTTTCAAGCATTTTAGAGCGTTGAGAAATGGATTAAAATAGAAACGTAATAAAAACGAATGACAAAAATTCGTCGTTTTTGTGCCGGCGTTAAAACGCAGATTAAACTCAAAACGTGCTGTTTTGCTAAAATAAGCATTTCAAGCATTTTTGAATCGTTGAAATCGTTCAAATAGACGCAATAAAATAAAAAACGAATAATAAAAAAATTTTTGTCGTTTTTTATGCTGTTTTACGCCTTAAAACGCAGAATAAAGCTCAAAACGTGCTGTTTTGCTAAAATAACATTTTCAAGCATTTTAGATCGTTGAAATCGTTTTAAATAGAAGCAATATTGGCAAAACGAATAATAAAAATTCGTCATTTTTATGCTGTTTTGCGTTAAACGCAGATTAAAGCTCAAAACATTAACGTTTTTGCTAAAATAGCATTTTCAAGCATTTTTAGATCGTTGAAATCGTTCAAACAGACGCAATATTAATAAAAACGAATAATAAAAATTTCGTCGTTTTATGCTGTTTTACGCGTTAAGCGCAGAATAAGCTCAAAACGTGCTGTTTTCAGCAAAATAAGCATTTTCAAGCATTTTAGATCGTTGAAATCGTTCAAATAGAAGCAATATTAATAAAAACGAATAATAAAAATTCGTCGTTTTATGCTGTTTTACGCGTTGCAAGCAGATTAAAGCTCAAACGTGCTGTTTTTAAAAATAAGCATTTTTCAAAACATTTTTAGAGGCGTTGAAATCGTTCAAAATAGAAGCAATATTAATAAAAGCGAATAATAAAAGATTCGTCGTTTTGTGCTGTTTTGCGCGTTAAAACGCGATTAAAACTCAAAAGTGCTGTTTTGGCAAAAATAAACATTTTCAAGCATTTTAGATCGTTGAAATCGTTCAAATAGACGCAATAATGTAATAAAAAATCGAATAATAAAAAATTTCGTCGTTTTTATGCTGTTTACGCGTTAAAACGCAGATTAAAGCATAAAACGTGCTTTATTTTTGCTAAAATAAGCATTTTCAAGCATTTTTAGATCGTTGAAATCGTTCAAATAGAAACGTAGTAATAAAACGAATATTTAAAAAATTCGTCGTTTCTATGCTGTTTTACGCGTTAAAACGCAGGTCGAAACTCAAACGTGCTGTTTTGCTAAAATAAACATTTTCAAGCATTTTAGATCATTTAGAAATCGTTCAAATAGACGCAATATTAATGAAATCGAATAATAAAATTTCGTCGTTTTATGCTGTTTACGCGTTAAAACGCAGATTAAAGCTCAAAACGTGCTGTTTTGCTAAATAATTTTCAAGCATTTTGAATCGTTGAAATCGTTCAAATAGGAAGCAATAGTAATAAAACGAATAATAAAAATTCGTCGTTTCTATGCTGTTTACACGTTAAAACGCAGATTAAAGCTCAAAACGTGCTGTTTTGCTAAAATTAGCATTTTTCAAGCATTTTAGAGCGTTGAAATCGTTCAAGGCCGACGTATTAATAAAAAACGAATAATAAAAAATTCGTCGTTTTTATGCTGTTTTTCGCGGCAAAAACGCAGATTAAACTCAAAACGTACTGTTTTTGCTAAAATAAGCATTTTCATGTTTTAGATCGTTGAAAATCACGTTCAAATAGACGCAATATTAATAAAGAAGCAGATAATAAAAAATTCGTCGTTTTATGCTGTTTACGCGTTAAAACGCAGATTAAAGCTCAAAACGTGCTGTTTTGCTAAAATAAGCATTTCAAGCATTTTAGATCGTTGGAAATCGTTCAAATCGAAGCAATATTAATAAAAACGAATAATAAAAATTCGTCGTTTTATGCTGTTTACGTGTTAAAACGCAGATTAAAGCTCAAACGTGCTGTTTTTGCTAAAATAAGCATTTTCCAGCATTTTAGAGCGTTGAAATCGTTCAAATAGAAGCAATATTAATAAAAACGAATAATAAAATTCGTCACGTTTTATGCTGTTTTTACGCGTTAAAACGCGCAGATTAAGCTCAAAACGTGCTGTTTTGCTAAAATAAAGCATTTTCAAGCATTTTTAGATCGTTGAAATCGTTCAAATAGACGCAATATTAATAAAAACGAATAATAAAAATTCGTCGTTTTTATGCTGTTTTACGCGTAAAACGCAGATTAAAGCTCAAAACGTGCTGTTTTTTGCTAAAATAAAGCATTTTCAAATTTTTAGAGCGTTGAAATCGTTCAAATAGAAGCAATATTAATAAAAACGAATAATAAAAAATTCGTCGTTTTTATGCTGTTTTACGCGTTAAAACGCAGATTAAAAGCTCAAAAAACGTGCTGTTTTGCTAAAATATAAGCATTTTCCAAGCATTTTAGATCGTTGAAATCGTTCAAATGGCCGCAATAAAATAAAAACGAATAATAAAAATTTTTGTCGTTTTTTATGCTGTTTTTACGCGTTAAAACGCAGAATAAAAAGCTCAAACGTGCTGTTTTCTTTAAAATAAGCATTTTCAAGCATTTTAGATCGTTGCTTGAAATCGTTTAAATAGAAGCAATATTAATAAAAAACGAATAATAAAAATTCGTCATTTTATGCTGTTTACGCGTTAAAACGCAGATTAAAGCTCAAAACGTGCTGTTTGCTAAAATAAGCATTTTCAAGCATTTTGATCGTGAAATCGTTCAAATAGACGCAATATTAATAAAACGAATAATAAAATTTCGTCGTTTTATGCTGTTTTTGCGCGTTAAAACGCAGAATAAAGCTCAAAACGTGCTGTTTTGCTAAAATAAGCATTTTTAAGCATTTTAAGATCGTTTAAGGAAATCACGTTCCAAAATAGAAGCAATATTAATAAAAACGAATAATAAAAATTCGTCGTTTTATGCTGTTTTACGCGTTAAACGCAGATTAAAAGCTCAAAACATTGATGTTTTTGCTAAAATAAGCATTTTCAAGCATTTAGAGGCGTTGAAATCGTTCAGAAATAGAAGCAATAGTAATAAAAAACGAATAATAAAAAATTCGTCGTTTTTATGCTGTTTTACGCGTTAAAACGCAGATTAAAACAAAACGTGCTGTTTTGCTAAAATAAACATTTTCAAGCATTTTAGATCGTTGAAATCGTTCAAATAGACGCAATATTAATAAAATCATAATAAAAATTTCGTGTTTTGCTGTTTACGCGGCTTGCAGATTAAGCTCAAAACGTGCTGTTTTGCTAAATGAAACATTTTAAGCATTTTAGATCGTTGAAATCGTTCAAATAAACAATAATGGCAAAGCGAATAATAAAAAATTCGTCGTTTCTATGCTGTTTGCGCGTTAAAACGCAGATTAAAACTCAAAACGTGCTGTTTGCTAAAATAAACATTTTCAGCATTTTGAATAATTTTGAAATCGTTCCGGAAATAGACGCAATATTAATAAAAAATCGAATAATAAAAATTTCGTCGTTTTTTATGCTGTTTTACGCGCGTTAAAACGCAGATTAAAGCTCAAAACGTGCTGTTTTTGCTAAATAAGCATTTTCAAGCATTTTTAGATCGTTGAAATCGTTCAAATAAACAATAGTAATAAAGCGTCATCAAAAAATTCGTTGTTTCTATGCTGTTTACGCGTTAAAACGGGTAAAGCTCAAAACGTGCTGTTTTTTGCTAAAATAAGCATTTTCAAGCATTTTTAGATCGTTGAAATCGTTCAAATAGACGCAATATTAATAAAAACGAATAATAATAATTTCGTCGTTTTTATGCTGTTTTACTCGTAAACGCTGATTAAAAACTCAAAACGATGCTGTTTTGCTAAAATAAGCATTTTCAAGCATTTTTTAGATCGTTGAAATCGTTCAAATAGACGCAATAGTAATAAGAGCGAATTAATAAAAATTTCGTCGTTTTATGCTGTTTACGCGTTAAACGCTGATTAAAACAAAGCGTGCTGTTTTGCTAAAATAAGCATTTTCAAGCATTGTAGATGGTTGAAATCGTTCAAAATAGACGCAATATTGTAAAAACAAATAATAAAAATTCATCGTTTTTATGCTGTTTTACGCGTTAAAACGCAGATTAAAACTCAAAACGTGCCGTTTTGCTAAAATAATCATTTTCAAGCATTTTAGATCGTTGAAATCGTTCAAATAAAGCAATAGTAATAAAAACGAATAATAAAAATTTCGTCGTTTTATGCTGTTTTTCGCGTTAAAACGCAATTAAATAAAACGTGCTGTTTTGCTAAAATAAAAAATTTTCAAGCATTTTAATCGTTGAAATCGTTTTTAAAAAGAACAATATTAATAAAAAAGAATAATAAAAAATTTGTCATTTTTATCTGTTTTACGCGTTAAAACGCAGATTAAAGCTCAAAACTCTTTTTTTTCTAAAATAAGCATTTTTCAAGCATTTTAGTCGTTGAAATCGTTAAAAGACGCAAATTTAAAAAAACGAATAAAAAAAATTGGTCGTTTTATGCTGTTTTGCGTTAAAACACAGATTAAACTCAAAACATGCTGTTTTTTCAAAAAAGCATTTTCAAACATTTTAGATCGTTGAAATCGTTCAAATAGACGCAATTTTAAAAAAAAGAATAATAAAAAAATTCGTCGTTTTATTGGTTTTCGCGAAAAAGCAGATTAAACTCAAAACGTGCTGTTTTTCTTTTAAAAAAACATATTCAAGCATTTTAGATCGTTAAAACGTTCAAATAGAAGCAATATTAATAAAACGTAATAAAAAAAATTTTTCGTTTTTTTTGCTGTTTTACGCGTTAAACGCAGATTAAAACTCAAAACGTGCTGTTTTTCTAAAAAACATTTTTAAGCATTTTGATCGTTGAAATCGTTCAAATGGCTATTAATGAAAAAGAATAATAAAAAAATTTTGTCGTTTTTTTTGCTGTTTTCGCTTAAAAAGCAGATTAAAAGTTCAAAAAGTGCTGTTTTTTTTAAAATAATCATTTTCAAGCATTTTAGATCGTTGAAATCGTTCAAATAGACTCAATATTAATAAAAAGGAATAATAAAAATTCGTCGTTTTTTGCTGTTTTCGCGTTAAAACGCAGATTAAAACTCAAAACGGGTTTTGCTAAAATAAACATTTTTAGCTTTTAGATCGTTAAATCGTTCAAAAAGACGCAATAAAAAAAAAAAACGAAAAATAAAAATTTTGTCGTTTTTTTTTGCGGTTTTACGCGTTAAAACCCCGAATAAAACTCAAAACGTGCTGTTTTGCTAAAATAAAAATTTTCAAGCATTTTAATTGTTGAAATCGTTCAAATAGAACAATATTAAAAAAACGAATAATAAAAATTCGTCGTTTTTATGCTTTTTTTTCGCGTTAAAACGCAGATTAAAACTAAAACGTGCTGTTTTGCTAAAAAAAGCATTTTCAAGCATTTTAGATCGTTGAAATCCCTTCCAAAAAGACGCAATTTAAAAAAAACGAATAATAAAAAATTTTGTATTTTTTTTGCTGTTTTACGTTAAAACGCAGATTAAAACTCAAAAAGTGCTGTTTTTTAAAATAAGCTTTTTTTAAGCATTTTAGATCGTTGAAATCGTTCAAAAAAGAACAATAATAATAAAAACAATAATAAAAAAATTTGTCGTTTTATCTGTTTTGCAAAACGCAGATTAAAAATCAAAACGTGCTGTTTTGCTAAAATAAGCATTTTCAAGCATTTTTGATCGGGAAAACGTTCAAATAGACGCAATATTAATAAAAAAGAATAATAAAAAATTTTGTCGTTTTTATGCTTTTTACGCGTTAAAACGCTGATTAAACTCAAAACGTGCTGTTTTGCTAAAATAACATTTAAACATTTTTTATCGTTGAAATCGTTCAAATAGACGCAATATTAATAAAAAAGAATAATAAAAAATTTGTCGTTTTTATGCTGTTTTGCGTTAAAACGCAGATTAAACTCTAAACGTGCTGTTTTGTTAAAATAAGCATTTTCAAACTTTTTGTCGTTGAAAATTTTTCAAATAGAAGCAATATTAATAAAAACGAATAATAAAAATTTCGTGTTTTTTTGTTTACCTTAAAACGCAGATTAAAACTCAAAACGTGCTGTTTTGCTAAAATAAAAACATTTTTAAGCATTTTAATCTTGAAATCCCCTTCAAAAAAGGCAATATTAAAAAACGAACAATAAAATTCTGTTTTTTTGCTGTTTACCCTTAAAAAGCAGATTAAAACTCAAAACGTGCTGTTTTGCTAAAAAAAGCATTTTCAAGCATATTAGATCGTTGAAATCGTTCAAATGCGCAATATTAATAAAAAAAGAATAATAAAAAAAGGTCGTTTTTTACTTTTACGCGTTAAACGCAGAATAAACTCAAAACGTGCTGTTTTGCTAAAATAAGCATTTTCAAGCATTTTAGATCGTTGAAATCGTTCAAAAAGAAGCAATATTAATAAAAACGAAAAATAAAAAAAATTTGTCGTTTTTTAACGCACCTTTAAAAAGCAGATTAAACTCAAAACTCTGTTTTTTCTAAAATAAGCATTTTCAAGCATTTTAGATCGTTGAAATCGTTCAAATAGACGCAATATTAATAAAAACGAATAATAAAAACCGTCGTTTTTGCTGTTTTCCCTTAAAACGCAGTTAAATAAAACGTGCTGTTTTTTCTAAAATAATCATTTTTTAAGCATTTTTTTGATCGTTGAAATCGTTCAAATAGAACAATATTAATAAAAACGAATAATAAAAAATTCGTCGTTTTTATGCGTTTACCCTTAAAAAGCAGATTAAAGCTCAAAACGTGCTGTTTTGCAAAAAAACTTTTCAAACATTTTTAGATCGTTGAAATCGTTAAATAAACAATATTAATAAAAACGAATAATAAAAAATTCGTCGTTTTATGCTGTTTTTCGCGTTAAAACGCAGATTAAAACTCAAAACGTCTTTTTGCTAAAATAAACATTTTCAAACATTTTGATCGTTGAAATCGTTCAAATAGACCTATTAATAAAAAAAATAATAAAAAAATTTCGTGTTTTTTTCTGTTTTGCTTAAAACGCAGATTAAAGCTCAAAACGTGCTGTTTTTCTAAAAAAAGCATTTTCAAACATTTTAGATTGTTGAAATCGTTCAAATAAACTTTTAAAAACGAATAATAAAATTCGTCGTTTTTTATGCTGTTTACGCGTTAAAAGCAGATTAAAACTAAAACGTGCTGTTTTGCAAAATAAGCATTTTCAAACATTTTAGATCGTTGAAATCGTTTTTAAAAAGAACAATATTAATAAAAAAGAATAATAAAAAAATTTGTCATTTTATGCTTTTTTTACGCTTAAAAAAGCAGATTAAACTCAAAACGTGCTGTTTTGCAAAATAAGCATTTTCAAGCATTTTAGATCTTGAAATCGTTCAAATAGACGCAATATTAATAAAAACGAATAATAACAATTTCGTCGTTTTTTTATTTTTACGCGTTAAAAAGCAGATTAAAGCTCAAAACGTGCTGTTTTGCTAAAATAAAAACATTTTTTAAGCATTTTAGTCGTTGAAATCGTTCAAATGAAGAATAATAATAAAAAAAGAAAAATAAAAATTCGTCGTTTTTTTTGCTGTTTACGCGTTAAAACGCAGATTAAAGCTCAAAACGTGCTTTTTGCTAAAAAAAGCATTTTTTAAGCATTTTTTTGATCGTTTAAAAACGTTCAAATAGACCAATATTAAAAAAACGAAAAATAAAAAATTTTGTCGTTTTTTTTGCTGTTTTACGCGTTAAAACCGCAGATTAAACTCAAAACGTGCTGTTTTTTCTAAAATAACATTTTCAAAAATTTTAGATCGTTGAAATCGTTCTAGGCAATAATAATAAAAAAAGAATAATAAAAATTCGTCTTTTTTTTGCTGTTTACGCGTTAAAACGCAGATTAAACTCAAAACTCTTTTTTCTAAAATAAGCATTTTTTAAGCATTTTTAGATCGTTTAAATCGTTCAAATAGCCTATTTAAAAAAAACGAATAAAAAATTTTTTTTCGTTTTAGC
>NW_027047518.1:0-14294 GCF_025399875.1 Dalotia coriaria
TTTTTAAATTTTTTTTTTTTTTAAAATTTTTTTTTTAAAAAAAACCCAAAAAAATTTTGAAAAAATTTTAAAAAATTTTTTTTTCCCTTTTTAAAAAAAAAGTTTTAAAACCTTTTTTTTTTTTTTTTTTTTTTTTTTAAATTTAAAAAATTTTTGCAAAAAACCTTTTGGTTTAAATTTTTTTTTTTTAAAAAAAATTTTTTTTAAAAAATTTTTTTTTTTTATTTTTTTAAAATTTTTTTAAAAAAAATTTTAAAAAATTTTTAAAAAAAAAAAAAATTTTTTTTTTTTTTAAAAAAAAAACGGAAAAAAATTTTTTTTTTTTTTTTTTTTTTTTTAAAATTTCCCTTTTTTTGTTTAAAAACCCAAATTTTAAAAAAAAATTTTTTTTAAAAAAATTTTGGGGTTTTTTTTTAAAAAAAAAAAAAATTTTTTTTTTTAAAAAAAATTTTTTTTTTTTTAAATTTTTTTAAAAAAAAAAATTTTTTAAAAAAAATTTTTTTTAAAAAAAATTTTTTTTTAAAAAAAAAAAAAAAATTTTTTAAAAATTTTTTTTTTTTTTTTTTAAAATTTTTTTTAAAAATTTAAAAAAAAATTTTAAAAAATTTTTTTGGAAAAAGGTTTTTTTTTTTTAAAAAAAAAAAAAAAAAAATTTTTTTTTTATTTTTTTTTAAAATTTTTTTTTTTTTTAAAAAAAAAAAAAAAATTTTTTTTAAAAAAAAAAAAAAAATTTTTTTTTTTTTTTGCGTTTAAAACCTAAAACCAAAAAAAATTTTTTTTTTTTTTTTTTTTTAAAGTTTTCCCAAAATTTAAAAAAATTTAGAAAAAAAAAAACCCTTTTTTTAAAAAAAAATTTTAAAAAAAAAAAATTTTTTTTCCCTTTTTTTTTTATTTTTTTTTAAAAAATTTTTTTTTTGGGCCCTTTTTTTTAAAAGCCTTTTTTTTCCCCGGGGGGGGCCCCTTTTTTTTTTAAAAAAAAAAAATTTTTTTTTTTTTTTTTTTTTTTTAAAGGCCCAAAAAAATTTTTTTAAAAAAAAATTTTTTAGCAAAAAACCCCCTTTTTGGGGTTTTTTCGCTTTAAAAACCCAAAAAAAAAATTTTTTTTTTTTTTTTTTAAAATTTTTTTGGGGTTTGGGGTTTTTTTTTAAAAAAATTTTTTTTTTTTTTCCCCAAAAAAAAAAGGGAAAAAAAATTTTTTTTTTTTTTTTAAAATTTTTTTTTAAATTTAAAACCCAAAAAAGCTTTTTTAAAAAAAAACAAAAATTTTTTTTTTCCCCTTTTTCCAAAAAAAAAAAAAAAATTTTTTTATTTTTTTTTTTTTCCATTTAACCTTTAAAAAATTAAAATGCTTTTTGGGAAAAACCCTTTTTTTTTGGGGGGTTTTAAGGAAAAAAAAAAAACCAAAAATTTTTTTCGTTTTTTTTTTTTTTTTTTTAAAATTTAAAATTTAAAAATTTTTTAAAATTTTTTTAAAAAAAAAGGGGTTTTTTTTTTTAAAAAAAAAAAAAAAAAAATTTTTTTTTTTTTTTTTTTCCCCCTTTTTGGGGCCCCCCAAAAAAAAAAAAAAATTTTTTTTTAAAAAAAAGGGGTTTTTTTTTTTTTTTTTAAAAAAAAAAAAAAACGAAAATTTTTTTTTTTTTTTTTTTTTAAAAAAAAAAAAAAATTTAAAAAACCGGGTTTTTTTTTTTTCCCCTTTTTTAAAAAAAAAGGGGAAAAAAATTTTTTTTTTTTTTTTTTTAAAAGGGTTTTTTTAAAAGATTTTAAAAAAATTTTTTAAATTTTTTTAAAAAAAATTTTTTTTTTTTTTGGTTTTTAAAAAAAAAAAAAAGAAATTTTTTTTTTTTTTTTTTTAAATTTTTTTTTTAAATTTAAAAGATCTAAAATTTTAAAATGCTTATTTTAGCAAAAAAACCCTTTTTTAACCCCTTTTTAAAGAAAACAGCATAAAAAAAGGGAAAAATTTTTTTTTTTTTTTTTGGTTTATTAATATTGCGCTATTTGAACGATTTCAACGATCTAAAAGATAAAATGCTTTTTTAGCAACTAGTTTTACTTTAATTGACGATTTAAGCGTAAAAGCATAAAAACATTTATTTATTATTCGTTTTATTAATATTGCGTCTTTTGAACGTAAACACAAAATGCTTGAAAATTTATTTTTATAAAAAGCACGTTTTGAACTTATTCGACGATTTAACGCGTAAAACAACATAAACGCAAAATTTTTATTATTCGTTTTAGTTTTTCGCTTTTGAACGTTCAAACGATAAAATGCTTGAAAATGCTTATTTTAGAAAACGCACGTTTGGCATTTAACTGCGTTTAACGCTAAAATGCTAAAATGACGATTTTATAATTCGTTTTATTAATATTGCTCAATTTAACGATTTCAACGATCTAAAATGCTTGAAAATGCTTATTTTGCAAAACGCCGTTTTGAGTTTTATTTGAACGTTTTCGCGATTAAAAGCATGAAAATCTCGTTTTTATTATACGTTTTATTTATCTCGTTTTGAACGTATTTCAGACTAAAACCTGAAAATGCTTATTTTAAAACACGTTTTAGCTTTAATCTGCGTTTTAACGCGAAAACACATTAAAAGCGAATTTTTATTGTTTTAAAAACGTTTTGAGATTTCAACGATTTAAATGCGTAAAACGCTATTAAGCAAATTACATTCGTTTTAATTGCGTTTTAACGGTAAAACAGCATAAACGACGAATTTTTATAATCGTTTTGAGCTTTAATCTGCGTTTTAACGCGTAATAACAGCATAAACGAAAATTTTTATTATTCGTTTTTATTAATATTGCGTCTATTTGAACATTCAACGATCTAAAATGCTTAAAATGCTTATTTAGCAAAACCACGTTTGAGCTTTAATCTGCGTTTTAACGCGTAAAACAGCATAAAACGACAATTTTTATTATTCGTTTTATTAATGCGTCATTTGAACGATTTCAACGATCTAAAATCTTGAAATGCTTATTTTGCAAAACAGCGTTTGAGCTTTATCTGCGTTTTAACGCGTAAACGCATAAAACGACGATTATTATTCGTTTTTATTAAATTGCTCTTTGAACGATTTCAACGATCAAAATGCTTGAAAATGCTATTTTAGCGAAAACAGCAGCGTTTTGCGCAATTGCGTTAACGCGTAAAACAGCATAAAACGACGAATATTTTATTATCGTTTTATTTATTGCTCTATTTGAACGATTTCAGCGATCTAAAATGCGAAAATGATTATTTTGCAAAACAGAGTTTTGAGCTTTAATCGGTTTAACGCGTAAAACAGCATAAAATGACAATTTTGATTATTCGTTTTTTATTAATTGCTCTATTGAACGATTTCAGCGATCTAAAATGCTTGAAAATGCTTATTTTGAAAACAGACGTTTTGAGCTTTAATCTGCGTTAACGTAAACAGCATAAAACGACGAATTTTATTATTCGTTTTATTAATATTGCTCTATTGAACGATTTCGCGATCTAAAATGCGAAAATGTTATTTTGAAAAAGCCGTTTTGAGCTAATCTGCGTTTTACGCGTAAACAGCATAAAACGACGAATTTTTATTATTCGTTTTATTAATATTGCTCTTTTGAACGATTTCAACGATCTAAAATGCGAAAATGCTATTTAGCAAAACAGCACGTTTTGAGCTTTAATCGCGTTTTAACGCGTAAAACAGCATAAAACGACGAATTTTATTATTCGTTTTTATTAATATTGCGTCTATTTGAACGATTTCAACGATCTAAAATGCTTGAAATGCTATTTTAGCAAACAGCGTTTTAGCTTTAATCTGCGTTTTAAGCGTAAAACGCATAAAACGACGATTTTTATTATTCGTTTTATTAATATTGCTTCTATTTGAACGTTTCAACGATCTAAAATGCTTGAAAATGCTTATTTTAGCAAAACAGCACGTTTTGAGCTTTAATCTGCGTTTTAACGCGTAAAACAGCAAAACGACGAATTTTTTATTATTCGTTTTTATTAATATTGCTACTGTTGAACGATTTCCAGCGATCTAAAATGCTTGAAAATGCTTATTTCACAGCAAAACAGCACGTTTTGAGCTTTTAATCTGCGTTTTAACGCGTAAAACAGCATAAAACGACGAATTTTTATTATTCGTTTTTTATTAATATTGCGTCTATTTGAACGATTTCAACGATCACAAAATGCTTGAAAATGCTTGAACAGCATAGCAAAACAGCACGTTTTGAGCTTTAATCTGCGTTTAACGCGTAAAACGGCATAAAACGACGGTACATTATTCGTTTTTATTAATATTGCTTCTATTTGAACAGTTCCAGCGATCTAAATGCTTGAAAATGCTTATTTACAGCAAAACAGCACATTTGAGCTTTATTCTGCGTTTTAACGCGTAAAACAGCATAAAACGACGAATTTTATTATTCGTTTTGTCCCAATAGTAACTTCTATTTGAACGATTTCCAGCGATCTGAAATAGCGAAATCGGTAAAGCAAAACAGCGTTTTTGAGCTTTTATTCTGCGTTTTAACGCGTAAGGCGCAACATTAAAACGACGAATTTTTTATTATTCCGTTTTTATTTAATATTGCTTCTATTTGAACGATTTCAACGATCTAAAATGCTTGAAAAATGCTTATTTAAGCAAAACAGCACGTTTGAAGGCTTTAATCTGCGTTTTTAACGTAAAAGAACAGCATAAAACGGCAATTTTTGACATTCGTTTTTTTTTTTGGTAATATTGATTCTGTTGGAACGATTTTAACGATCTAAAATTAGCGAAAATGCTTATTTAGCAGCAAAACAGCACGTTTGAGAAGCTTTACAATCCTGCGTTTTAACGCGTAAAACGGCATAAAACGACGAAATTTTTATTATTCGTTTTATTAATATGTCTGTTTGAACGATTTCAACGATCAAAAATGCTTGAAAATGCTTATTTTAGCAAAACAGCACGTTTTGAGCTTTTGAAATCGCGTTTAATGCGTAAAACAGCACTTAAGCGACGGTACGGTATTCGTTTTTTACATTAATATTGCTTCTATTTGAACGATTTCAACGATCTAAAATGCTTGAAAATGCTTGTTTCAGCAAAACAGCACGTTTTTGAGCTTTAATCTGCGTTTACGCTCGTAAACAGCATAAAAACGACGAGTTTTTTATTACATTCGTTTTGACTAATATTGCTTCTATTTGAACGATTTCAACGATCTAAAATGCTTGAAAATGCTTATTTAGCAAAACAGCACGTTTTGAGCTTTAATCTGCGTTTTAACGCGTAAAACGGCATAAAACGACGAATTTTTTATTATTCGTTTTTATTAATATTGCGTCTGTTTGAACGATTTCAGCGATCACAAATGCTTGAAAATGCTTATTTTATGAAACAACAGCGTTTGAGCTTTAATCACCAGATTTTTAACGCGTAAAACGGCATAAAACGACGAATTTTTTATTATTCGTTTTTATTAATATTGCTTCTATTTGAAGACGATTTCAATGATCTAAAATGCTTGAAAATGCTTATTTTAGCAAAACAGCACGTTTTGAGCTTTTATTCTGCGTTTTAGCAGCGTAAAACGAAAGCATAAAACGACGAAATTTTATTATTCGTTTTTACTATTAATATTGCGTCTATTTGAGCGATTTCAACGATAAAATGCTTGAAAATGCTTATTTTTAGCAAACAGCACGTTTGAGCTTTTAATCTGCGTTTTAACGCGTAAAGAAACATAAAAATAGCGAATTTTTTATTCGTTTTACATTAATATTTGGCTTCTATTTAAACGATTTCAGCGATGCAAAATTCTTGAAAATGCTTATTTTTAGCAAAACAGCGCGTTTTGAGCTTTTAATCTGCGTTTTAACGCGTAAAACAGCATAAAACGACGAAATTTGCGGCCATTCGTTTTTTATTAATATTGCTTCTATTCGAACGATTTCCGGCTTGATCAAAATGCTTGAAAATGCTTATTTTAGCAAAACAGCACGTTTTGAGCTTTTAATCTGCGTTTTTAACGCGTAAAACAGCATAAAACGACGAATTTTTATTATTCGTTTTATTAATAATGCGTCTATTGAACGTTTCAGCGATCACAAAATGCTTGAAAATGCTTATTTAACAAAACAGCACGTTTTGCCAGGCTTTTATCTTAGGTTTTAACGCGTAAAACAAGCATAAAACGACGAAATTTTATTATTCGTTTTTCATTTTATTGCGTCTATTTGAACGATTTCAACGATCTAAAAAGCGAAAATGCTTATTTGCAGCAAAACAGCACGTTTTGAGCTTTTGTCTACGTTTAACGCGTAAAACAACATAAAACGACGAATTTTATTATTCACGTTTTGGTATGTGCTTCTATTTGAACGGTTGTAACGATTTGCAAAAACTACAGCAGAAAGGAAATCAACATTTTATAAAACAGCGTTTAGGAGCTTTAATCGTTTTCTTGCGTAAAACAGCACTTCAAAAACGACGAGAGTGCAGTATTATTCGTTTTTATTAATATTGCGTATATTTGAATGAGTTTCAACGATCTAAAATGCCCGAAATGCTTATTTTAGCAAACAGCACGTTTTGAGCTTTTAATCTGCACGTTTTAACGCGTAATACAGCATAAAACGACGAATTTTTATTATTCGTTTTTTATTAATATTGCTTCTATTTGAACGATTTCAACGATCTAAAAATGCTTAGAAGAAATGCTTATTTTAGCAAAACAGCACGTTTTGAGGCTTTTAATCTGCGTTTTAACGCGTAAACGACGCTTATAAAACGACAGAATTTTTTATTATTCGTTTTTATTAATATTGCGTCTATTTGAACGACCAACGATCTAAAGTACGCCAAAATGCTTGTTTAGCAAAACAGCACGTTTTGAGCTTTAATCTAATGTTTAACGCGTAAAACAGCATAAAAACAGCGAATTTTTATTATTCGTTTTTATTAATATTGCTCAATTTGAACGATTTCAACGATCTAATATGTTTAGAAAATGCTTATTTTAATAAAACAGCACGTTTGGCTTTATTCTGCGTTTTAACGCGTAAAACAGCATAAAAACGACGAAATTTTGATATTCGTTTTTATTTTGTGCGTCTATTTGAACGATTTCAACGATCACAAAATGCTTGAAAATGCTTATTTTAGCAAAACAGCACGTTTGAGCTTTAATCTGCGTTTAACGCGTAAAACAGCATAAAAACGACGAATTTTTTTATTATTCGTTTTTATTAATATTGCTTCTATTTCAGACGATTTCAACGATCTAAAATGCTTGAAAATGCTTATTTTAGCAAAACAGCATGTTTGAAGCTTTAATCTGCGTTTTAACGCATAAAACAACTTTATAAAACGACGAAATTTTTATTATTCGTTTTTACTATTAATATTACTTTACGTCTATTTGAACGATTTCAACGATCTAAAATGCTTGAAAATGCTTATTTTATGAAAACAGCACGTTTTTTTGAGGTTTAATCTGCGTTTTAACGCGTAAAACAGCATAAAAACGACGAATTTTTTATTATTCGTTTTTATTAATAATATTACTTCTATTTGAACGATTTCAACGATCTAAAATAGCGAAAATGTTTATTTTAGCAAAACAACACGTTTTGAGCTTTTAATCTGCGTTTTAACGCGTAAAACAGCATAAAACGACGAATTTTTTATTATTCGTTTTTTGTGTATTGCTACTATTTGAACGATTTCAACGATCACAAATGCTTGAAAATACTTATTTTAGCAAAACAGCACCGTTTTGAGCTTTAATCTGCGTTTTAACGCGGCGGCAACATAAAACATTAATTTTTTATTATTCGTTTTATTAATATTGCGTCTATTTGAACGATTTCAACGATCACAAATGTAGCGAAAATGCTTATTTAGCAAAACAGCGTTTTGAGCTTTAATCTGCGTTTTAACGCGTAAAACAGCATAAAACGACGAATTTTTATTATTCGTTTTATTAATATTGCTTCTATTTGAAAGGAACGATTTCAACGATCTAAAATGCTTGAAAATACTTATTTTGTAAAACAGCGTTTTTGAGCTTTTATTCTGCGTTTAACGCGTAAAACAGCATAAAAACATTGAATTTTTATTATTCGTTTTTTATTAATATTGAAAAGCTCTATTTGAACGATTTCAACGATCTAAAATGTGAAAATGCTTATTAAAGCAAACAGCACGTTTTGAGCTTTTTATTCTGCGTTTTAACGCGTAAAACAGCATTAAAACGACAGATTTTTTTATTATTCGTTTTTTTATTAATATTAGCTTCTATTTGAACGATTTCAGCGATCACAAAATGCTTGAAAATGCTTATTTTAACAAAACAGCACGTTTTTGGAGGCTTTAATCTGCGTTTTAACTCGTAAAACAGCATAAAACGACGAATTTTTTATTATTCGTTTTTATTAATATTGATTCTATTTGAACGGTTCAACGATCACAAAATGCTTGAAAATCTTATTTTAGCAAAACAGCACGTTTTGAGCTTTTAATCGCCGCGTTTTAACGCGTAAAACAACATAAAACGGCAGAAATTTTTATTATTCGTTTTTATTAATATGTAATCTGTTTGAACGATTTCAACGATCCAAAATGCTTGAAAATGCTTATTTTAGCAAAGCAGCGCGTTTGAGGCTTTTAATCTGCGTTTTTGTGCGTAAAACAGCATACGGCACGATTTTTTATTATTCGTTTTATTAATATTGCTTCTATTTGAACGATTTCAACGATCTAAAATGCTTGAAAATACTTATTTTAACAAAACAGCACGTTTGAGCACAATGCGTTTTAACTCGTAAAACAGCATAAAACGACGGGATTTTTATTATTCGTTTTTATTAATATTGCTTCTATTTGAACATTTCAGCGATCACAAATGCTTTGAAAATGCTTATTATTTTAGCAAAACAGCACGTTTGAAGGCTTTAATCTGCGTTTTTAACGCAGCATAAAACGACAATTTTTATTATTCGTTTTTATTATGTGCGTCTCCCTGTTGAACGGTTTCAGCGATCTAAAATGCTTGAAAATGCTTATTTTACTTAGCAAAACAGCACGTTTTGAGCTTTAATCTGCGTTTAACGCGTAAAACAGCATAAAACGACAGATTTTTATTATTCGTTTTTATTAATATTGCTTCTATTTGAACGATTTCAATGATCTAAAATGCTTGAAGTAGCATTTTTGTAAAACAGCGCGTTTGAGCTTTATTCTGCGTTTTAACGCGTAAAAGGCAGCATAGAAAACGACGAAATTTTTATTATTCGTTTTTTTACATTAATATTTGCGTCTATTTAGGCGATTTCAACGATCTAAAATGCTTGAAAATGCTTATTTTAGCAAAACGGCACGTTTTGCGAGCTTTAATCTGCGTTTAACGCGTAAAAGAGCATAAAAATGGCGAATTTTTTTATTATTCGTTTTATTAACCTGCTTCTATTTAAACGATTTCCAGCGATCTAAAATTCTTGAAAATACTTATTTTAGCAAACAGCGTTTTGAGCTTTAATCTGCGTTTTAACGCGTAAAACAACGCCAAAACGGCAAATTTTATTATTCGTTTTTTATTAATGTTAACTTCTATTCGAACGTTTCAACGATCACAAAATGCTTGAAAATGCTGCTTATTTTTAGCAAAGGCAGCACGTTTTTTGAGCTTTTAATCTGCGTTTTAGCGGCGTAAAACAGCATAAAAACACGACGAATTTTTTTATTATTCGTTTTATTAATATGCGTCTATTTGAATGATTTCAACGATCTAAAATGTGAAAATGCTTATTTTAGCAAACAGCACGTTTTGAGCTTTATTCTGCGTTTTTAACGCGTAAACAGCATAAAAACGACAGAAATTTTATTATTCGTTTTTATTTTTATTGCGACTATTTGAACGATTTCAGCGATCAAATCTTAGAAAATACTTATTTTAGCAAAACAGCGTTTGAGCTTTTAATCGTTTAACGCTTAAAAACAGCATATAAAACGACAGAGGGAATTTTGTTATTCGTTTTTATTAATATTGCTTCTATTTGAACGATTTCAACGATCTAAATGCTTGAAAATGCTTATTTTAGCAAAACAGCACAGTTGAGCTTTAATCTGCGTTTTAACGCGTAAAACAGCATAAAACGACAATTTTTATTATTCGTTTTATTAATATTGCTTCTATTTTGAACGATTTCAACGATCTAAAATGCTTGAAAATGCTTATATTAGCAAAAACAGCGCGTTTTTGAGCTAATCCTGCGTTTTACGCGTAAACAGCATAAAACGACGAATTTTTTATTATTCGTTTTTATTAATATTGCTTCTATTTGAACGATTTCAACGATCTAAAAATGTTTGAAAATGCTTACATTTTAACAAAACAGCACGTTTTGAGCTTTTAATCTGTGTTTTTAACTCGTAAAACAGCATAAAAACGACAGAAATTTTATTATTCGTTTTGTAATATTGCGTCTATTTGAACGTTTGCGACGATCTAAAATTAGCGAAAATGCTTTATTTTAGCAAAACCAGCACGTTTTGAGGCGCAATCTGCGTTTTTAACGCGTAAAACAGCATAAAACGACGGGCGCATTATTCGTTTTATTAATATTGCTTCTGTTGAACGATTTTCAGCGATCTAAAATGCTTGAAAATGCTTATTTTAACAAAACAGCGCGTTTGAGCTTTAATCTGCGTTTTAACTCGTAAAACAGCATAAAACGATAAATTTTTATTATTCGTTTTTTATTAATATTGTTTCTATTTGAACGGTTCAACGATCTAAAATGCTTGAAAATGCTTATTTTATCAAAACAGCACGTTTTAAGCAATCTGCGTTTTAACGCGTAAACAACATAAAACGACGAGAATTTTTTATTATTCGTTTTTATTAATATTGCTTCTATTTGAACGATTTCAACGATCTAAAATGCTTGAAAATACTTATTTAGCAAAACAGCACGTTTTGAGCTTTAATCTGCGTTTTAACGCGTAAAACAGCATAAAACGACGAAATTTTATTATTCGTTTTTTATTAATATTGCGTCTGTTGAACGATTTCAACGATCTAAAATGCTTGAAAATGCTTTATTTTAGCAAAGCAGCCCGTTTTGAGCTTTATTCTGCGTTTTAACGCGTAAACAGCATAAAACGGCAGGTACATTATGCGTTTTTATCTTTATTTGCGACTATTTGAACGATTTCCAGCGATCTAAAATGGCGAAATGCTTGTTTAGCAAAACAGCACGTTTTTGAGCTTTAATCTGCGTTTTGACGCTTAAACAGCATAGAAACGACGAAATTTTATTATTCGTTTTTTATTAATATTGCTTCTATTTGAACGATTTCAACGTCTAAAATGCTTGTCTTATTTTTAGCAAAACAGCACGTTTTGAGCTTTTAATCTGCGTTTTAACGCGTAAAACAGCATAAAAGCGACGAATTTTTATTCGTTTTTATTATATTGCTTCTATTTGAACGATTTCAACGATCTAAAATGCTTGAAAATGCTTATATTAGCAAAACAGCACGTTTTGAGCTTTAATCTGCGTTTTAACGCGTAAAACAGCATAAAACGACAGAAGTACGCATTATTCGTTTTTATTAATAATGCGTCTATTTGAACGATTTCAACGATCTAAAATGCTTGAAAATGCTTATTTTAGCAAAACAGCACGTTTTGAGCTTTATTCACCGCGTTTTTAACGCGTAAAACAGCATAAAAAACGGCGAAATTTTATTATTCGTTTTTATTTTTTATTGCGTCTATTTGAACGATTTCAACGATCTAAAATGCTTGAAATGCTTATTTTTTGCGCAAAACGGCGTTTTGAGCTTTAATCTGCGTTTTAACGCGTAAAACGGCATAAAACGACAGAATTTTTATTATTCGTTTTTTAATATTGCGTCTATTTGAACGATTTCAGCAACTAAAATGCTTAAAAATGCTTATTTTAGCTAAAACGGCACGTTTTGAGCTTTAATCTGCGTTTTAACGCGTAAACAACATAAAACGACGAATTTTTATTATCGTTTTTATTAATATTCTTCTATTTGAACGATTTCAACGATCTAAAATGCTTGAAAATGCTTATTTTTTGCAAAACAAACGTTTTGAGCTTTAATCTGCGTTTTTAAAGGGTAAAACAGCATAAAACGACGAATTTTTATTATTCGTTTTTTATTAATATTGCTTCTATTTGAACGATTTCAACGATTTAAAATGTTTGAAAATGCTTATTTTAGCAAAACAGCACGTTTTTAGCTTTAATCTGCTTTTAACTCGTAAAACAGCATAAAAAAGACGAAATTTTTATTATTCGTTTTTATTAATATTTCGTCTATTTGAACGGATTTCAACGATCTTAAAAAAGCTTGAAAATGCTTATTTTAACAAAACAGCACGTTTTGAGCTTTTTAAACTGCGTTTTAACTCGTAAAAAAGCAAAAAACCCCTAAATTTTTTTTTTTTTTATTAATTTTTCTTTTGAACGATTTCCCAAATTTTAAAATGTTTGGGAAAAAAGCCCTTTTTTCAAAACAAAACACGTTTTAAATTTTAACCGTTTTTCGAAAAAGGGATAAAAAAGACGAAATTTTTATTATTCCCTTTTTTAAATATTTTCTATTTTTAACGATTTCAACGATCAAAATGCTTGAAAAAAGCTTATTTTAAAAACAGCACGTTTTTAGCTTTTAATCTGCGTTTTTAAAGCGTAAAACATTTAAAAAAAGGGAAATTTTTTTTGTTTTTAAATATTGCGTCTATTTGAACGATTTCAACGATCTAAATCTTGAAAATGCTTATTTTAGCAAAACAGCCCGTTTTTAGTTTTATTCTGCGTTTTAACGCGTAAAACAAGCATAAAACAAGAAATTTTTTTTAAATTTGTTTTTATCTTTTTGGGCTATTTGAACATTTCAACGATCTAAAAAAGCTTGAAAATGCTTATTTTAGCAAAAAAAACACGTTTTGGCTTTAATCTGCGTTTTGACGCTTAAAACAGCATAGAAAAAGACAAATTTTTTTTTTTTCGTTTTTTTTTAATATTGTTTATTTTAAAAGATTTCCCATCTAAAAAAAGCTTTTTTGCCCAAAAAAAAACACGTTTTGAGCTTTTTAAACGCGTTTTAACGCGTAAAACAACATAAAAAAGACAATTTTATTATTCGTTTTTATTAATATTGCTTCTATTTGAACGTTTTAACGATCTAAAATGCTTGAAAAATGCCCAAATTTGCAAAAAAGCACGTTTTGAGCTTTTTAAACTCGTTTTAACGCGTAAAAAAAGCATAAAAAAAGGGCGAAATTTTTTAATTTTGTTTTTTTTTAATAATTGGGAATCTATTTTAAACGATTTCCCAAAGATCTAAAATGCTTGAAAATGCTTTTTTTTAGCAAAACAGCACGTTTTTAGTTTTTTTCTGCGTTTTAAGCGCGTAAAACACAAAAAACGACGAAATTTTTTTATTAACTTTTTTTTTTACCCTCTATTTTTAACGATTTCAACGATCTAAAATGCTTGAAAATGCTTTTTTTTTTGCAAAACAGCACGTTTTGAGCTTTAAAACCCGCGTTTTAACCCTAAAAAAAGCATAAAAAAGACGAAATTTTTTTTTTTTCGTTTTTTTTTAATATTGCGTCTATTTGAACGATTTCAACAATCTAAAATGCTTGAAAATGCTTATTTTAGCAAAACAGCACGTTTTGGCTTTAATCTGCGTTTTAACGCGTAAAACAGCAGTAAAAAGACGTTAATTTTTATTATTCGTTTTTATTAATATTACGTCTATTTGAACGATTTCAACGATCTAAAAATGCTTGAGCTTATTTTAGCAAAAGCAACAGTTGAGCTTTAATCTGCGTTTTAACTAAAACAGCATAAAACGACGAATTTTTATTATTCGTTTTTATTAATATTGCTCTATTTGAACGATTTCAACGATCTAAAATGCTTGAAAATGCTTATTCACAAAACAGCACGTTTTGAGCTTAATCGCTTTTAACTGTAAAACAGCATAAAACGACGAAATTTATTATTATTCTTTTTTATAATATTGCGTCTATTTGAACGATTTCAACGATCTAAAATGCTTGAAAAGCTTTTTGAAAAAGCTTTTGAGTTTTACTGCGTTTAACGCGTAAAACAGCATACACGATTTTATTATTCGCTTTTTATTATCTATGCGATTATGAATGTATTTACACAAGATCTAAAAATGCATTTTTTAAAACGACGTTTGATGATAAACAGCGTCCGTTTTTATCGCGCTAAAACAGCATGTGAA
>NW_027047519.1:0-14288 GCF_025399875.1 Dalotia coriaria
GAATCGCGTTTTTAAAGCGTAAAACAGCATAAAATGACGAAATTTTTATTATTCGTTTTATTAATATTGCGTCTATTTGAACGATTTCAACGATCTAAAATGCTTGAAAATGCTTTATTTTAGCAAAACAGCACGTTTTGAGCTTTAATCTGCGTTTTAACGCGTAAAACAGCATAAAACGACGAATTTTTATTATTCGTTTTTATTAATATTGCTTCTATTTGAAAGATTTCAACAATCTAAAATGCTTGAAAATGCTTATTTTAGCAAAACAGCACGTTTTGAGCTTTATTCTGCGTTTTAAAGTGTAAAACAGCATAAAACGACGAAATTTTTATTATCCGTTTTTATTAATTGGGGTCTATTTGAACGATTTCAACGATCTAAAATGCTTGAAAATGCTTATTTTAGCAAAACAGCACGTTTTGAGCTTTAATCTGCGTTTTAACGCGTAAAACAGCAAAACGACGAAATTTTTATTATTCGTTTTTATTCATATTGCTTCTATTTGAACGATTTCAACGATCTAAAATGCTTGAAAATGCTTATTTTAGCAAAACAGACGTTTTAGCTTTAATCAGTGTTTTTAAAGCCTAAAACAGCATAAAACGACAATTTTTTATTATTCGTTTTATTAATATTGCGTCTATTTGAACGATTTCAACGATATAAAATGCTTGAAAATGCTTATTTTAGCAAAATAGCACGTTTTGAGCTTTTTTCTGCGGTTTTAACGCGTAAAACAGCATAAAACGACGAATTTTTTACTATTCGTTTTATTAATATTGCGTCCCATTTGAACGATTTCAACGATCTAAAATGCTTGAAAATGCTTATTTTAGCAAAACAGCACGTTTTGAACTTTAATCTGCGTTTTAACGCGTAAAACAGCATAAAAAAGACGAAATTTTATTTTTCGTTTTTAATATTGCGTCTATTTGAACGATTTCAACGATCTAAAATGCTTGAAAATGCTTATTTTAGCAAAACAGCACGTTTTGAGGGTTTAATCTGCGTTTTAACGCGTAAAACAGCATAAAACGACGAATTTTTATTATCGTTTTTATTAATATTGCTTCTATTTGAGAAGATTTCAACAATCTAAAAAAGCTTGAAAATGCTTATTTTTTGCAAAACAGCACGTTTTGAGCTTTTTTTCTGCGTTTTAACGCGTAAAACAGCATAAAACGACGAAATTTTATTATCCGTTTTTATTAATATTGCGTCTATTTGAACGATTTCAACGATCTAAAATGCTTGAAAATGCTTATTTTAGCAAAACAGCACGTTTTGAGCTTTAATCTGCGTTTTAAGGGGAAAAAAGCATAAAAAAAGACGAATTTTTTTTTTTCGTGTTTTATTTAAAATTGTTTATTTGAACGATTTCAACGATCTAAAAAAGCTTTTAAAAAGCTTATTTTAGCAAAACAGCACGTTTTGGGTTTAATCTGGTTTTAACGCGTAAAACAGCAAAAACGACGAATTTTTTTTTTCGTTTTTTTTTTGCTTCTATTTGAACGATTTCAAATCAAAAATGCTTGAAAATGCTTATTTTCAAAAAAAAAACGTTTTTAGCTTTATTCTGCGTTTTAAGGTAAAAAAGATAAAAAAAGACAAATTTTATACGTTTTTTTTAATTTGCTTTTATTTAACGTTTAAAAAATTAAAAAGCGAAATGTTTTTTGATCCTTTTAGTTCTATTTGCGTTTAACGGTAAAAGCTTAAAAGACATTTTTAACGTTTTTTATTGTTTAAATTTTACGTTTTAACGGTTAAAAAATTTAAAAAGCTTTTTTAGAAAATCGTTTTATTTTTAAATTTCTTTTAACCCTTTAACGATAAAAACGAGTATTTTTTAAAACGTTTTTTTTGCGGCTTTTAAATTTAACGCTAAAAAGCTAAAAGCTTTTTTTAATTCGTTTTATTTAATAGTTTTAACGCGTTTAAAAACTAAAACGAAAATTTTTTAAATTCGTTTTAGTTTTAAACCTTTTAACCGGTTTAACACTAAAAGCGAAATTTTTTAAAATTGTTTTTATTTAAAATTTCGTTTTAAAGGTAAACAGCTAAAACGACAAATTTTTTAAAACGTTTTATTTAATCTTCTTTTAAAAGATTAAGATTTAAAACGAAAATTTTTATTTTGAAAAAGCACGTTTGAGCAAAACTGGGAACGCGTAAAAACAAAAAACGACAAATTTTTTATTTTTTTTATTAAATTTTCTTTATTTTAACGATTTCAAAGATCAAAATGCTTGAAAATGCTTATTTTAAAAAACTTTGAGCTTTAATCGCTTTTAACGCGTAAAAAACATAAAAAGACAAATTTTTTTATTCGATTAATATTCGTTTTGAACGATTTCAACGATCTAAAATGCTTGAAAAAAGCTTATTTTAGCAAAACATCACGTTTTGAGGTTTTTAAACAGCGTTTTTAACCTAAAACAACATAAAAACGACGAAATTTTTTTTATTCGTTTTTTTTAATATTGCGTCTATTTGAACGATTTCAACGATCAAAATGCTTGAAAAAGCTTATTTTTGAAAAAAGCACGTTTTGGGCTTTAATCTGCGTTTTAACGCGTAAACAACATAAAAAAAGACGAATTTTTTTTTTATTCGTTTTTATTAATATTGCTTTCTATTTGAACGATTTTTAACGACTAAAATGTTTTAAAATGCTTATTTTAAAAAACAACGTTTTGAGCTTTAATCTGCGTTTTAACGCGTAAAACAGCATAAAACGACGAATTTTTATTATTCCGTTTTTATTAATATTGCGTCTATTTGAACGATTTCAACGATCTAAAATGCTTGAAAATGCTTATTTCAGCAAAACATCACGTTTTGAGCTTAATCAGCGTTTTAACGCGTAAACAGCATAAAAAAACGACGAAATTTTTATATTCGTTTTTATTAATATTGCGTCTATTCTGAACGATTTCAACGATCTAAAATGCTTGAAAATGCTTATTTTGGCAAAACAGCACGTTTTGAGCTTTAATCTGCGTTTAACGCGTAAAACAGCATAAAAAACGACGAATTTTATTATTCGTTTTTATTAATATTGCTTCTATTTGAACGATTTCAACGGTCTAAAATGCTTGAAAATGCTTATTTTAGCAAAAACAGCCTCGTTTTGTTTTCTTAATCCGCGTTTTAACGCGCGTAAAACAGCATAAAAACGACGAATTTTTATTATTCGTTTTTATTAATATTGCGTCTATTTGAACGATTTAACGATCTAAAATGCTTGAAAATGCTTATTTTAGCAAAACATCACGTTTTGAGCTTTAATCAGCGTTTAACGCGTAAAACAGCACATAAAAAAACGACGAAATTTTTTATTATTCGTTTTTATTAATATTGCGTCTATTTTGAACGATTTCAACGATCTAAAATGCTTGAAAATTTTATTTTAGCAAAACAGCACGTTTTGAGCTTTAATCTGCGTTTCACCGCGTAAAACAGTATAAAATGACGAAATTTTATTATTCGTTTTTTATTAATATTGCGTCTATTTGAACGATTTCAACGATTCAAAATGCTTGAAAACGCTTATTTTAGCAAAACAGCACGTTTTGAGCTTTAATCTGCGTTTAACGCGTAAAACAGCATAAAAAACGACGAATTTTTATTATTGGTTTTTATTAATATTGCTTCTATTTGAACGATTTCAACAATCTAAAATGCTTGAAAAATGCTTATTTTAGCAAAACAGCACGTTTGAGTTTTTATTCCTGCGTTTTAACGCGTAAAACAGCATAAAAACGACAAAATTTTATTATTGGTTTTTATTAATATTGCGTCTATTTGGAAACGTGATTTCAACGATCTAAATGCTAGAAAATGCTTATTTTAGCAAAAACAGCACGTTTTGAGTTTAATCTGCGTTTTAACGCGTAAAACAGCAGAAAAACGACGAAATTTTTATTATTCGTTTTTATTAATATTTCGGCTTAAACGATTTCAACGATCCAAAATGCCGAAATGCTTATTTTAGCAAAACAGCATGTTTGAGCTTTAATCTGCGTTTTAACGCGTAACAGCATAAAAACGACAAATTTTTATTATTCGTTTTTATTCATATTGCTTCTATTTGAACGATTTCAACGATTCAAAATGCTTTGAAAAATGCTTATTTTAGCAAAAACAGCACGTTTTGAGCTTTAATCAGCAGTTTTAACGCGCAAAATGGCATAAAAACGACGAATTTTTATTATTCGTTTTTATTAATATTGCGTCTATTTGAACGATTTCAACGATATAAAAATGCTTGAAAATGCTTATTTTAGCAAAAACATCACGTTTTGAGCTTTAATCAGCGTTTTAACGCGTGTAAAACAGCATAAAAACGACGAAATTTTTATTATTCGTTTTTATTAATATTGCGTCTACTTGAACGATTTCAACGATCTAAAATGCTTGAAAATGCTTATTTTAGCAAAACAGCACGTTTTGAGCTTTAATCTGCGTTTTAACGCGTAAACAGCATAAAAACGACGAATTTTTTTATTATTCGTTTTATTAATATTGTTTCTATTTGAACGATTTCAACGATTCAAAAATGCTTGAAAAATGTTTATTTTAGCAAAAACAGCACGTTTTGAGCTTTAATCTGCGTTTTAACGCGTAAACAGCATAAAAAACGACGAAATTTTTATTATTCGATTTTATTAATATTGCGTCTAAACGATTTCAACGATCTAAATGCTAGAAAATGCTTATTTTAGCAAAACAGCACGTTTGAGCTTTAATCTGCGTTTTAACGCGTAAAACAGCAGAAAAACGACGAAATTTTTATTATTCGTTTTTATTAATATTGCTTCGTATTTAAACTTGATTTCAACGATCTAAAAATGCTTGAAAATGCGTTATTTTAGCGCAAAAACAGCACGTTTTGAGCTTTAATCTGCGTTTTAACGCGTAAAACAGCATAAAACGACAAATTTTTATTATCTGCTTTTATCCATTAAGTCATTTGAACGATTTCAACGATCTAAAAATGCTTGAAAAATGCTTATTTTAGCAAAACAGCACGTTTTGTTTAACAGCGTTTTAACGCGCAAAACAAAGCATAAAAACGATGAATTTTTATTATTCGTTATTTATTAATATTGCGTCTATTTGAACGATTTCAACGATATAAAAATGCTTGTACGCTACTTAGCAAAACATCACGTTTTGAGCTTTTAATCAGCGTTTTAACGCGTAAAACAGCATAAAACGACGAAATTTTTATTATTCGTTTTTATTAATATTGCGTCTATTTGAACGATTTCAACGATCTAAAAATGCCGAAAAATGCTTATTTTAGCAAAACAGCATGTTTGAGCTTCACCTGCGTTTTAACGCGTAAAACAGCATAAAACGACGAATTTTTTATTATTCGTTTTTATTAATATTGCTTCTATTTGGAACGATTTCAACGATCTAAAATGCTGAAAATGCTTGTTTTAAGCAAAACAGCACGTTTTGAGCTTTAATCTGCGTTTTAACGCGTAAAACAGCATAAAAACGACGAATTTTTATTGTTCGTTTTTATTAATATTGCGCTCCATTTGAACGATTTCAACGATCTAAAATGCTTGAAAATGCTTATTTTAGCAAAACAGCAGCACGTTTTGAGCTTTTAATCTGCGTTTTAACGCGTAAAAACAGTTTCATGTAAAAACGACGAATTTTTTATTATTCGTTTTTATTCATATTGCTTATTTGAACGATTTCAACGATCTAAAAATGCTTGAAAATGCTTATTTTAGCAAAACAGCACGTTTTGAGCTTTTATTCTGCGTTTTAACGCGTAAAACAGCATGTAAAACGACGAACCATATCTGTTTTATTAATATTGCGTCTATTTGAACGATTTCAACGATCTAAAATGCTTGAGCGCTTACAGCAAACAGCACATTTTGAACTTTAATCTGCGTTTTAACGCGTAAAACAGCAGCATAAAATGGGACAATGTTATTCGTTTTTATTAATATTGCTTCATTTAAACGATTTCCCAAACACTCCAAAATGCTTGAAAATGCTTATTTTAGCAAAACAGCACGTTTTGAGCTTTAATCTGCGTTTCAACGCGTGTCGGTATAAAAACGACGAATTTTTTGCTATTCGTTTTATTAATATTGCCGCATTTGAACGATTTCAAGCAACGATCTAAAAAAATGCTTGAAAATGTTATTTTAGCAAAACAGCACGTTTTGAGTTTTAATCTGCGTTTTAACGCGTAAAACAGCATAAAAACGACGAAATTCTTTATTATCTGTTTTTTATTACTATTGCGTCTATTTGAACGATTTCAACGATCTAAAATGCTTGAAAATGCTTATTATAGCAAAAACAGCACGTTTTGGCTTTAATCTGCGTTTCGCGTAAAACAGCATAAAACGACGAAATTCTTTTATATTATTCGTTTTATTCATTGCTTCTATTTGAACGATTTCAACGATCTAAAAATGCTTGAAAATGCTTATTTTAGCAAAGCAGCACGTTTGAGCTTTAATCAGAGTTTTAACGCGCAAAACAAAGCATAAAACGACGAATTTTATTATTCGTTTTTTATTAATATTGCGTCTATTTGAACGATTTCAACGATATAAAATGCTTGAAAATGCTTATTTTAGCAAAAACATCACGTTTTGAGCTTTAATCAGCGTTTTAACGGGCAAAACAGCATAAAACGACGAAATTTTATTATTCGTTTTTATTAATATTGCGTCTATTTGAACGATTTCAACGATCTAAAATGCTTGAAAATGCTTTTATTTTGCTAAAAACATCACGTTTTGAGTTTTAATCAGCGTTTTAACGCGTAAAAACAGCATAAAAAACGACGAAATTTTTATTATTCGTTTTTCATTAATATTGCGTCTATTTGGAACGATTTCAACGATCTAAAATGCTTGAAAATGCTTATTTTAGCAAAAATGTACCGTTTTGAGTTTTTAATCTGCGTTTTAACGCGTAAAACAGCATAAAACGACGAATTTTTTGTATTATTCGTTTTTATTAATACGTTTCTATTTGGAACGATTTCAAATGAACTAAAATGCTTGAAAAATGCTTACTTTTTAGCAAAAACAGCACGTTTTGAGCTTAATCTGCGTGGGCGTTTTAACGCGTAATACAAGTACAAAAAAAACGACGAATTTTACTATTCGTTTTTAATAATATTTCACCGGTTTGAACGATTTCAACGATTCAAAATGCTTGAAAATGCTTATTTTGTGCTAAAATGTTAACGTTTGAGTTTTTAATCTGCGTTTTAACGTAAAACAGCATAAAAAAAGACGAATTTTATTATTCGTTTTTATTAATATTGCTTCATTTGAACGATTTCAACGATCTAAAATGCTTGAAAATGCTTATTTTACAAACAGCACGTTTGAGCTTCTCTTTTATTCTGCGTTTTAACGCGTAAAACAAAAGCATAAAAACGACGAAATTTTTATTATTCGTTTTTGCCAATATTGCGTCTATTTGAACGATTTCAACGATCTAAAATGCTTTGAAAATTTATTTTAGCAAAACAGCACGTTTTGAGCTTAATCTGCGTTTCAACGCGTAAAACAGTATAAAATTCACGAAATTCTTTTATTATTCGTTTTGCCAATATTGCGTCTATTTGGAACGATTTCAACGATCTAAAATGCTTGAAAACGCTTATTTTGTGCTAAAACAGCACGTTTTGAGCTTTAATCTGCGTTTTGGCGTAAAACAGCATAAAAACGACGAATTTTTATTATTCGTTTTTATTAATATTGCTTCTATTTGAACGATTTCAACAATCTAAAATGCTTGAAAATGCTTATTTTAGCAAAACAGCTAATGTTTTGATATTCTGCGTTTAACGCGTGTTCAAGCATAAAACCCAAAAATTTTATTATTGGCTTTATTAATATTGCGTCTATTTGAACGATTTCAACGATCTAAAATGCTAGAAAATGTTTATTTTTAGCAAACAGCACGTTTTGAGTTTTAACGCTTAACGCGTAAAACAGCAGAAAACGACGAAATTTTTTTTATTCGTTTTTTATTAATATTGCTTCTATTTAAAACGATTTCCAACGATCCAAAATGCCGAAAATGCTTATTTTAGCAAAACAGCACGTTTTGGCTTCAATCTGCGTTTTAACGCGTAAACAGCGTCAAAACGATGCAAATTTTACGGTCGTTTTTATCTGCTATTGTTTCTATTTGAACGATTTCAACGATCTAAATGCTTGAAAATGCTATTTCAGCAAACAGCGTTTTGAGCTTTAATCAGTTGCTTAACGCGCAAAACAGCATAAAAACGACGAATTTTTATTATTCGTTTTTATTAATATTGCGTCTATTTGAACGATTTCAACGATATAAAATGCTTGAAAATGCTTATTTTAGCAAAACATCACGTTTTGAGTTTTAATCAGCGTTTTAACGGCGTAAACAGCATAAAAACGACGAAATTTTTATTATTCGTTTTTATTAATATTGCGTCTATTTGAACGATTTCAACGATCTAAAATGCCGGAAAATGCTTATTTTAGCAAAAACAGCACGTTTTGAGCTTTAATCTGCGTTTTAACGCGCAAAACGGCATAAAAACGACGTGAAATTTTAATATTATTCGTTTTTATTATTGCTTCATTTGAACGATTTCACCATCTAAAATGCTTGAAAATGCTTATTTTAGCAAAACAGCACGTTTTGAGCTTTAATCTGCGTTTTAACGCGTAAAACAGCATAAAACGACGAAATTTTTATTATTCGATTTTTATTAATATTGCGTCTATATGAACGATCAACGATCTAAAAATGCTAGAAAATGCTTATTTTAGCAAAACAGCACGTTTTGAAGCTTTAATCTGCGTTTTAAATGCAAAACAGCAGAAAAACGACGAAATTTTTTATTATTCGTTTTTATTAATATTGCTTCTATTTAAACGATTTCAACGATCTAAAATTTGAAAATGCTTATTTTAGCAAAACAGCACGTTTTGAGCTTTAATCTGCGTTTTAACGCGTAAAACAGCATAAAACGACAAATTTTTATTATTCGGTTTTTATTCATATTGCTTCTATTTGAACGATTTCCAACGATCTAAAATGCTTGAAAAATGCTTATTTTGTTAAAACAGCACGTTTTGAGCTTTAATCAGCGTTTTAAATGCGCAAAACAGCATAAAACGACGAATTTTATTATTCGTTTTTATTAATATTGCGTCTATTTGAACGATTTCAACGATATAAAATGCTTGAAAATGCTTATTTTAGCAAAACATCACGTTTTGAGCTTTTTAATCAGCGTTTTAACGCGTAAAACAGCATAAAACGACGAAATTCTTTATTATTCGTTTTTATTAATATTGCGCCTATTTGGAACGATTTAACGATCTAAAATGCTTGAAAATGTTACGAAGCAAAACAGCACGTTTTGAGCTTTAATCTGCGTTTTAACGCGTAAAACAGCATGTTCACGAATTTTTATTATTCGTTTTTATTAATATTGCTTCTATTTGAACGATTTCAACGATCTAAATGCTTGAAAATGCTTATTTTAGCAAAATGTTAATGTTTTGAGTTTAATCTGCGTTTTAACGCGCGTAAAACAGCATAAAAAACGACGAAATTTTATTATTCGATTTTATTAATATTGCGTCTATATGAACGATTTTCAACGATCTAAAATGCTAGAAAATGCTTATTTTAGCAAAACAGCACGTTTTGAGTTTTAATCTGCGTTTTAACGCGCGTAAAACAGCAGAAAAACGACGAAATTTTTATTATTATTCGTTTTTATTAATATTGCTTCTATTTAAACGATTTCAACGATCTAAAAATGCTTGAAAATGCTTTTATTTTAGCAAAAATGTTAATGTTTTGAGCTTTAATCTGCGTGTTTTAGCGTAGAAACAGCATAAAAAACGACAAATTTTTATTATTCGTTTTTATTCATATTGCTTCTATTTGAACGATTTCAACGATCTAAAATGCTTGAAAAGTATTTTAGCAAAACAGCACGTTTTGAGCTTTAATCAGCGTTTTAACGCGCAAAACAGCATAAAAACGACGAATTTTAATATTCGTTTTATTAATATTGCGTCTATTTGAACGATTTCAACGATATAAAATGCTTGAAAATGCTTATTTTAGCAAAATCACGTTTTGAGTTTTAATCAGCGTTTTAACGCGTAAAACAGCATAAAACGACGAAATTTTTATTATTCGTTTTTATTAATATTGCGTCTATTTGAACGATTTCAACGATCTAAAATGCTTGAAAATGCTTATTTTAGCAAAACAGCACGTTTTGAGCTTTAATCTGCGTTTTAACGCGTAAAACAGCATAAAAAACGACGAATTTTTATTATTCGTTTTTATTAATATTGCTTCTATTTGAACGATTTCAACGATCTAAAATGCTTGAAAATGTTTATTTTAGCAAACAGCACGTTTTGAGCTTTTAATCTGCGTTTTAACGCGTAAAACAGCACATAAAAAACGAATGAATTTTTATTGTCTGCCTTTTTATTAATATTGCGTCTATTTGAACGATTTCCCAACGGATCTAAAATGCTTGAAAATGCTTATTTTGTGCTAAAACAGCACGTTTGAGCTTTAATCTGCGTTTTAACGCGTAAACAGCATATAAAACGTGACGAATTTTTATTATTCCGTTTTTATTCATATTGCTTCTATTTGAAACGATTTCAACGCGATCTAAAATGCTTGAAAATGCTTATTTTAGCAAAACAGTTAATGTTTTGAGTTTTATTCTGCGTTTTAACGCGTAAAAACAGCATAAAAAACGACGAAATTCTTTTTATTATTCGGTTTTTATTAATATTGCGTCTATTTGAACGATTTCAACGATCTAAAATGCTTGAAAATGCTTATTTTAGCAAAACAGCACATTTTATTTTAATCTGCGTTTTAACGTAAACAGCATAAAATGACGAATTGTTTATTATTCGTTTTTATTAATATTGCTTCTATTTAAACGATTTCAACGATCTAAAATGTTTGAATGCTTATTTTAGCAAAACAGCACGTTTTGAGCTTTAATCTGCGTTTTAACGCGTAAAACAGTATAAAACGACGAATTTTTATTATTCGTTTTGCCAATATTGCTTCTATTTGAACGATTTCAACGATCTAAAATGCTTGAAAATAAAGCTTATTTAGCAAAAACAGCACGTTTTGAGCTTTAATCTGCGTTTTAACGCGCGTAAAACAGCATAAAAAACGACGAAATTTTATTATTCGTTTTATTAATATTGCGCTCCATTTGAAACGATTTCAACGATCTAAAATGCTTGAAAATGCTTATTATAGCAAAAACAGCACGTTTTGGGCTTTAATCTGCGTTTTTAACGCGTAAAACAGCATAAAAAACGACGAAATTTTTATTTGCCTGTTTTTATTAATATTGTTTCTATTTGAACGATTTCAACGATCTCGGAAAATGCTTGAAAATGCTTATTTTAGCAAAAACAGCACGTTTTGAGCTTTAATCTGCGTTTTAACGCGTAAAACAGCATAAAAACGACAAATTTTTATTATTCGTTTTTATTAATATTGCGTCTATTTGAACGATTTCAACGATCTAAAATGCTTGAAAATGCTAAATTTTAGCTAAACAACACGTTTTGAGCTTTAATCTGCGTTTTAACGCGTAAAACAGCATAAAACGACGAATTTTTATTATTCGTTTTTATTAATATTGCTTCTATTTGAACGATTTCAACGATCTAAAATGCTTGAAAATGCTTATTTTAGCAAAACAGCACGTTTTTGAGCTTTAATCTGCGTTTTAACGCGTAAAACAGCATAAAAAACGACGAATTTTTTACTATTCGTTTTTATTAATATTATGTCTATTTGAACGATTTCAACGATCTAAAAATGCTTGAAAATGCTTATTTTAGCAAAACAGCACGTTTGAGTTTTAATCTGCGTTTTAACGCGTAAAACAGCATAAAACGACGAATTTTATTATTCGTTTTTATTAATATTGTTTATTTGAACGATTTCAACGATCTAAAAATGCTTGAAAAATGCTTATTTTAGCAAAACAGCACGTATGCTTATTCTGCGTTTTAACGCCTAAAACAGCATAAAACGACGAAATTTTTATTATTCGTTTTTATTAATATTGCGTCTATTTGAACGATTTCCAACGATCTAAAATGCTTGAAAATGCTTATTTTAGCAAAACAGCACGTTTTGAGCTTTAATCTGCGTTTTAACGCGTAAAACAGCATAAAAAATGACGAATTCGTTTATTATCTGTTTTTATTAATATTGCTTCTATTTTCCAACGATTTCAACGATCTAAAATGCTTGAAAATGCTTTTATTTTAGCAAAAACAGCACGTTTTGAGCTTTAATCTGCGTTTTAACGCGTAAAAACAGCATAAAAAACGACGAAATTTTTATTATTCGTTTTTATTAATATTGCGTCTATTTGAACGATTTCCAACGATCTAAAATGCTTGAAAATGCTTATTATAGCAAAACAGCACGTTTTGAGCTTTTAATCTGCGTTTAACGCGTAAAAACAGCATAAAACGACAAATTTTATTATTCGTTTTTATTAATATTGCGTCTATTTGAACGCCTTCAACGATCTAAAATGCTTGAAAATGCTAAATTTTAGCAAAACAGCACGTTTGAGCTTTAATCTGCGTTTTAGTAAAACAGCATAAAAAACGACGAATTTTTTATTATTCGTTTTTATTAATATTGCTTCTATTTGAACGATTTCAACGATCTAAAATGCTTTGAAAATGCTTATTTTAGCAAAACAGCACGTTTTGAGTTTTAATCTGCGTTTTAACGCGTAAAAACAGCATAAAAAACGACGAATTTTTTACTATCTGCTTTTTATTAATATTGCGTCTATTTGAACGATTTCAACGATCTAAAATGCTTTTGAAAATGCTTTATTTTAGCAAAACAGCACGTTTTGAGTTTTAATCTGCGTTTTAACGCGTAAAACAGCATAAAAACGACGAATTTTTTATTATTCGTTTTTATTAATATTGCTTCTATTTGAACGATTTCAACGATCTAAAAATGCTTGAAAATGCTTATTTTAGCAAAACAGCACGTATTGAGTTTATCTGCGCTTTAACGCCTAAAACAGCATAAAAACGACGAAATTTTTTATTATTCGTTTTTATTAATATTGCGTCTATTTGAACGATTTCAACGATCTAAAATGCTTGAAAATGCTTATTTTAGCAAAACAGCACGTTTTGAGCTTTAATCTGCGTTTTAACGCGTAAACAGCATAAAAACGACAAATTTTTATTATTCGTTTTTATTCATATTGCTTCTATTTGAACGATTTCAACGATCTAAAATGCTTGAAAATGCTTATTTTAGCAAAACAGCACGTTTTGAGCTTTAATCATGGGTTTTAACGCGCAAAACAGCATAAAACGGCGAATTTTTATTATTCGTTTTTATTAATATTGCCCGCTCTGGACGATTTCAACGATATAAAAATGCTTGAAAATGCTTATTTTGTGCAAAACATCACGTTTTGAGCTTTAATCAGCGCTTTAACGCGTAAAACAGCATAAAAAACGACGAAATTTTTATTATTCGTTTTTATTAATATTGGTGTCTATTTTAAACGATTTCAACGATCTAAAATTGAAAATGCTTATTTTAGCAAAAACAGCACCTTTTGAGCTTTAATCTGCGTTTAAACGTAAAACAGCATAAAAAACGACGATTTTTATTATTCGTTTTTATTAATATTGCTTCTATTTGAAACGATTTCAACGATCTAAAATGCTTGAAAATGCTTATTTTAGCAAAACAGCACGTTTGAGCTTTAATCTGCGTTTTAACGCGTAAAACAGCATAAAAACGACGAATTTTTATTATTCCGTTTTTATTAATATTGCTTCTATTTGAAATCGAACGATCTAAAATGCTTGAAAATGCTTATTTTAGCAAAAACAGCATACGTTTTGAGCTTATTCTGCGTTTTAACGCGTAAAACAGCATAAAACGACGAAATTTTTATTATTCGTTTTTATTAATATTGCGTCTATTTGAACGATTTCAAACGATCTAAAATGCTTGAAATGCTTATTCTAGCAAACAGCACGTTTTGAGCTTTAATCTGCGTTTTAACGCGTAAAACAGCATAAAATGACGAATTTTTATTATTCGTTTTTATTAATATTGCTTCTATTTAAACGATTTCAACGATCTGCAAATTTCCTCCCATGAAGCAAAACAGCACGTTTTGAGTTTAATCTGCGTTTTAACGCGTAAAACAG
>NW_027047520.1:0-14280 GCF_025399875.1 Dalotia coriaria
TTTATTAATATTGCGCGTCTATTTGGCAGACGATTTCAGCGATTTAAAATGCTTGAAAATAAGCGTTTAGCCAGAGCAATTGCGTTTTGGGCTTTAATCTGCGTTTAACGCGTAAAACGCTTATAAAATGACGAATTTTTTGTTATTCGTTTTTTTATTAATATTGCATCTCTTTAAGCGATTTCAGCGATAAAATGCTTGAAAATGCTTGTTTACATAAAACAGATTTTGAGCTTTAGTCTGCGTTTAACGCGTAAAACAGCATAAAAACGACGGGTACGCATTATTCGTTTTTTTATTAATATTGCTTCTATTTGAACAGTTCCAACGACCTAAAATGTGAAAATGCTTATTTTTAGCAAAACCAGCTACGTTTGAGCTTTAATCTGCACGTTTTAACGCGTAAAACAACATAAAAACGACGAAATTTTTTATTATTCGTTTTTATTAATATTACGTCTATTTGAACGATTTCCAGCGATCTAAAATGCTTGAGAAAATGCTTATTTTAGCGGCAAGCACGTTTGAGCTTTAATCTGCGTTTTAACGCGTAGGCAACATAAAACGACGAAGATTTTTTATTATTCGTTTTTGTTATCGGCGCTATTTGAACGATTTCCAACGATCTAAAATGCTTGAAAATGCTTATTTTAGCAAAACAGCACGTTTTGAGCTTTAATCTGTGTTTTAGCGCGTAAAACAGCATAAAAACGACGAATTTTTTATTGTTCGTTTTTATTATGTGCTTCTATTTGAACGATTTCAAGCGATCTAAAATGCTTGAAATGCTTGTTTTAGCAAAACGCGCGATTTTGAGCACAATCTGCGTTTTAACGCGTAAAACAGCATAAAACGACGAATTTTTATTGTTATTCGTTTTTTATTAATATTGCTTCTATTTGAACGGTTTCAACGATCTAAAATGCTTGAAAATGATTATTTTAGCAAAACAGCGTTTGGGCTTTAATCTGCGTTTTAACGCGTAGGCAGCCTTAAACGACGGTACGTATTCGTTTTTATTAATATTGCTTCTATTTGAACGATTTCAACGGTCAAATGCTTGAAATGCTTTTAGCAAAACAGCACGTTTTGAGAGCTTTAATCTGCGTTTTAACGTAAAACAACGCATAAAACGACGATTTTATTATTCGTTTTTATTAATATTGCGTCAATTTGAACGATTTTAACGATCTAAAATGCTTGAAAATGCTTATTTTAGCAAAACAAGGTTTGGGCTTTTAAATCGCGTTTTTTAACGTAAAGACGCGCCGGCGACGATTTTCGCCGTTGTTTTTTTATTAATGTGGCTTCTATTTGAACGGTTCCAGCGATCTAAAATGCTTGAAAATGCTTATTTTAGCAAAACAGCACGTTTTGAGGCTTTAACCTGCGTTTTAACGCGTAAAGGCATAAAACGGCCGATTTTTTATTATTTGTTTTTATTAATATTGCTTCTATTTGAACAGTTTCAACGATCTAAAATGCTTGAAAATGCTTATTTAAGCAAAACAGCACGTTTTGGGCTTTGTCTGCGTTTAACGCGTAAAACAGCATAAAACGACGAATTTTTATTATTCGTTTTTTTATTCTCTTCGCTTCTATTTGAAAGACGATTTCCACGATCAAATGCTTAGAAAATGCTTATTTTAGCAAAACAGCACGTTTGAGCTTTAATCTGCGTTTAACGCGTAAAACAGTCAAAACGACCGATTTTCTTATTCGTTTTTTATTATGCATAGCGTCTATTCCCAGATTTCAGCGATCACAAACAACTGGCTGTTGTTTGCTTAAAACCGCGTTTTGGGCGCAATGCCGTAAAACGGCAAAAGCGGCAATTTTGGGTTTAATTTTCGTTTTGTTAATATTTCTTCTGTTTGAGCGTTTCGACGTTCAAATGGCGAAGTAGCATTTTGAGCACGTTTTGAGGCGCATTTCTACGTTTGCTGCGTAAAACAACATAAAACGACGAGGTACAAATTATTCGTTTTTATTAATATTCCGTCCTGTTGGAGCACCAACGATCTAAAATCTTGAAAATGCTTATTTTAGCAAAACAACTACGTTTGAGCTTTAATCTGCGTTTTTAACGCGTAAAACAGCACAAATGACGGTACGCATTTAGTTTTCATATGTGCTTCCTATTTAAACGATTTCAACGATCTAAAATGCGAAATACTTATTTTATAAAACAGCACGTTTGAGCTTTAATCTGCGTTTAGCGTAAAAACAGCATAAAACGACAGAATTTTTATTATTCGTTTTTATTAATAATGCTTCTATTTGAAGAGTTTCAACGATCTAAATGCTTGAAAATGCTTGCATAAAACAATTTGGCTTTAAATGGTTTAACGCGTAAAACAGCATAAAACGACGAAATTTTATTATTCGTTTTTGTTTTATTAGCGTCTATTTGAACGATTTCAACGATCTAAATGCTTGAAAATGCTTATTTGCTTGTAAAACAGCACGTTTTGAGCTTTAACCTGCGTTTTAACGCGTAAAACAACATAAAACGACGAATTTTTATTATTCGTTTTTATTAATATTGCTTCTATTTGAACGGTTCAACGATCTAAAATGCTTGAAAATGCTTATTTTTTGCAAAACAGCAGGTTTTGAGCTTTTAATCTGCGTTTAACGCGTAAACAACATAAAACGACAGAAATTTTATTATTGTTTTATTAATAATACGCGTCTATTTGAACGATTTCAACGATCAAATGCTTGAAAATACTTGCTTTAGCAAAACAGCACGTTTGAGCTTTAATCTGCGTCTTATCGCGCAAAACAGCATAAAACGACGAATTTTTTATTATTTGTTTTTATTATATTTGCTTCTATTTGAACGATTTCCAGCGATCTAAAATGTGAAAATGCTTATTTTAGCGGCAAGCACGGGAATTTTGAGCTTTTAATCTGCGTTTTAACGCGTAAAACAACATAAAACGACAGATTTTTTTGTGTGGTTTTATTAATATTGCGTCTATTTGGTGATTTCAGCGCGATCTAAAATGCTTGAAAATGCTTATTTTAGCAAAACAGCACGTTTTGGGCTTTAATCTGCGTTTTTAACGCGTAAAACAGCATAAAACGGCAGAATTTTTATTATTCGTTTTTATTATCGTTGCATATTGAACGATTTCAGCGATCGTCGCGTCTCTTATTTTAGGAAAACAACGCGTTTTGAGGCTTTAATCAGCGTTTTAACTGCGTAAAACAACATAAAACGACGAAATTTTATTGTCGTTTTATTAATATTCGCGTCTATTTGAACGGAATTTCGACGATCTAAAATGCTTGAAAATGCTTATTTTAGGAAAGCAGCGTTTTGAGCACAATCAGCGTTTTAACGCGTAAAACAGCATAAAACGGCAGAAATTTTTATTATTCGTTTTTATTATTGCGTCTATTTGAACGATTTCAACGATCTGGAAATGGCGAAAATGCTTATTTTAGCAAAACAGCACGTTTTGGGCTATAATCTGCGTTTAATGCGTAAAACAGCATAAAACGACAGATTTTTAATATTCGTTTTTATTAATATTGCTTCTATTTGAACGGTTCCAGCGATCTAAAATGCTTGAAAATGATTATTTTAGCAAACAGCGCGTTTTGAGCAATCGCGTTTTAACGCGTAAAGCAGCTTATAAAAGAAACGGCGAAATTTTTTATTATTCGTTTTTTAATAATATTGCGTCTGTTGAACGTTTCAACGATTTAAAATGGCGTCTTATTTAGCAAACAGCACGTTTTGAGCTTTTACAATCTGCGTTTTAACGCGTAAAACAGCATAAAAACGACGAAATTTTATTATTCGTTTTTATTTTATTGCGTATATTTGAACGATTTCAACGATCTAAAATGCTTGAAAATGCTTATTTTAGCAAAACAGCACGCATTTGAGCGTTAATCTGCGTTATAACGCGTAAAACAGCATAAAAATGACAGATTTTTATTATTCGTTTTTATTAATATTGCTTCTATTTAAACGGTTCAACGATCTAAAATGCTTGAAAATGCTTATTTTAGCAAACAGCGCGTTTTTGAGCTTTAATCTGCGTTTTAACGCGTAAAACAGCATAAAACGACGAAATTTTATTATTCGTTTTTATTAATATTGCTTCTATTTGAAGGATTTCCAGCGATCTAAAATGCTTGAAATGCTTATTTTAGCAAAACGACAGTTTTGACTTTAATCTGCGTTTGGCATAAAACAGCATAAAACGGCAGAAATTTTATTATTCGTTTTTATTTTTATTGCGTCTATTTGAACGATTTTAACGATCTAAAATGCTTGAAAATGCTTATTTAGCAAAACAGCAGTTTTGAGCTTTTAATCTGCGTTTTAACGCGTAAAACAGCATAAAAACGACGAAATTTTATTATTCGTTTTTATTAATATTGCGTCTATTTGAACGATTTCAACGATCTAAAATGCTTGAAAATGCTTATTTTAGCAAAACAGCACGTTTTGAGCTTTTAATCTGCGTCTTATCGCGCAAAACAGCATAAAAACGACGAATTTTTATTATTCGTTTTTATTAATATTGCGTCTATTTGAACGATTTCAACGATCTAAAATGCTTGAAAATGCTTATTTTAGGAAAACAGCACGTTTTGAGCTTTAATCGCGTTTTAACGCGTAAAACAGCATAAAACGACGAATTTTTATTATTCGTTTTTATTAATATTGCGTCTATTTGAACGATTTCAACGATCTAAAATGCTTGAAAATGCTTATTTTAGCAAAACAGCACGTTTTGAGCTTTAATCTGCGTTTTAACGCGTAAAACAGCATAAAACGACGAAATTTTTTATTATTCGTTTTTATTAATATTGCGTCTATTTGAACGATTTCAACGATCTAAAATGCTTGAAAATGCTTATTTTAGCAAAACAGCACGTTTTGAGTTTAATCTGCGTTTTAACGCGTAAAACAGCATAAAAACGACGAATTTTATTATTCGTTTTTATTAATATTGCGTCTATTTGAACGATTTCAACGATCTAAAATGCTTGAAAATGCTTATTTTAGCAAAACAGACGTTTTGAGCTTTAATCTGCGTTTTAACGCGTAAAACAGCATAAAACGACGAAATTTTTATTATTCGTTTTTATTAATATTGCGTCTATTTGAACGATTTCAACGATCTAAAATGCTTGAAAATGCTTATTTTAGCAAAACAGCACGTTTTGAGCTTAATCTGCGTTTAAGCGTAAAACAGCATAAAAACGACGAAATTTTTATTATTCGTTTTTATTAATATTGCTCTATTTGAACGATTTCAACGATCTAAAATGCTTGAAAATGCTTATTTTAGCAAAACAGCACGTTTTGAGCTTAATCTGCGTTTAACGCGTAAACAGCATAAAAGACGAAATTTTTATTATTCGTTTTTAATAATATTGCTCTATTTGAACGATTTCAACGATCTAAAATGCTTGAAAATGCTTATTTTAGCAAAACAGCACGTTTTGAGCTTTTAATCTGCGTTTTAACGCGTAAAACAGCATAAAAACGACGAAATTTTTATTATTCGTTTTTATTTATATTGCGTTATTTGAACGATTTCAACGATCTAAAATGCTTGAAAATGCTTATTTTAGCAAAACAGCACGTTTTGAGCTTTAATCTGCGTTTTAACGCGTAAAACAGCATAAAACGACGAATTTTTATTATTCGTTTTTATTAATATTGCTTCTATTTGAACGATTTCAACGATCTAAAATGCTTGAAAATGCTTATTTTAGCAAAACAGCACGTTTTGAGCTTTAATCAGCGTTTTAACGCGTAAAACAGCATAAAAACCACGAAATTTTTATTATTCGTTTTTATTAATATTGCGTCTATTTGAACGATTTCAACGATCTAAAATGCTTGAAAATGCTTATTTTAGCAAAACAGCACGTTTTGAGCTTTAATCTGCGTTTTAATGCGTAAAACAGCATAAAACGACGAATTTTTATTATTCGTTTTTATTAATATTGCTTCTATTTGAACGATTTCAACGATCTATAATGCTTGAAAATGATTATTTTTATAAAACAGCACGTTTTGAGCTTTAATCTGCGTTTTAACGCGTAAAGCAGCATAAAAACGACGAAATTTTATTATTCGTTTTTAATAATATTGCGTCTATTTGAACGATTTCAACGATTTAATATGATTGAAAATGCTTATTTTAGCAAAACAGCACGTTTTGAGCTTTAATCTGCGTTTTAACGCGTAAAACAGCATAAAACGACGAAATTTTTATTATTCGTTTTTATTTTTATTGCGTATATTTGAACGATTTCAACGATCTAAAATGCTTGAAAATGCTTATTTTAGCAAAACAGCACGTTTTGAGCGTTAATCTGCGTTATAACGCGTAAAACAGCATAAAAACGACGAATTTTTATTATTCGTTTTTATTAATATTGCCTCTATTTGAACGATTTCAACGATCTAAAATGCTTGAAAATGCTTATTTTAGCAAAACAGCACGTTTTGAGCTTTATTCTGCGTTTTAACGCGTAGAACAGCATAAAACGACGAATTTTTATTATTCGTTTTTATTAATATTGCTTCTATTTGAACGATTTCAACGATCTAAAATGCTTGAAAATGCTTATTTTAGCAAAACAGCACGTTTGAGCTTTAATCTGCGTTTTAACGCGTAAAACAGCATAAAAACAGCGAATTTTTTATTGTTCGTTTTTATTAATTGCGTCTATTTGAACGATTTCAACGATCTAAAATGCTTGAAAATGCTTATTTTAGCAAAACAACACGTTTTGAGCTTTAATCTGCGTTTTAACGCGTAAAACAGCATAAAACGACGAATTTTTGATTATTCGTTTTTTATTAATATTGCTTCTATTTGAACGATTTCAACGATCTAAAATGCTTGAAAATGCTTATTTTAGCAAAACAGCACGTTTTGAGCTTTTTAAACTGCGTTTTAACGCGTAAAACACATAAAACGCAATTTTTATTATTCGTTTTTTTTTTTACTTACGTCTATTGAACGATTTCAACGATCTAAAATGCTTGAAAATGCTTTTTAGCAAAACAGCACGTTTTGAGCGTTAATCTGCGTTTTAACGCGTAAAACAGCATAAAAACGACAATTTTTATTTTCGTTTTTTTTTTATTAATATTGCTTCTATTTGAACATTTCAACGATCTAAAATGCTTGAAAATGCTTTTTAAAACAACGTTTTGAGCTTTATTCGGTTTTAACGCGTAAAACAGCATAAAACGACGAATTTTTATTATTCGTTTTTTTTATTTTTGCTTCTATTTGAACGTTTCAACGATCTAAAATGCTTTAAAATGCTTATTTTGAAAACAGCACGTTTTGAGCTTTTAATCTGTGTTTTAACGCGTAAAACGGGATAAAAACGACGAATTTTATTTTTCGTTTTTATTAATATTACGTCTATTTGAACGATTTCAACGATCTAAAATGCTTGAAAATGCTTTTTAGCAAACACACGTTTTGAGCTTTTAATCTGCGTTTTAACGCGTAAACCATAAAACGCTTTTTGATTATTCGTTTTATTAATATTTCTTCTATTTGAACGATTTCAACGATCTAAAATGCGAAAATGCTTATTTTAGCAAACACACGTTTTGAAGCTTTAATCTGCGTTTAATGCGTAAAAGCATAAAACGCGATTTTAAATTTTTCGTTTTTATTAATTTCTCTATTTGAACGATTCAACGATCTATAATGCTTGAAAATGATTATTTTAGAAAAGCCGTTTGAGCTTTAATCTGCGTTTTAACGCGTAAACGCATAAAACGACGAAATTTTATTATTCGTTTTTAATAATATTTCGTCTTTGAACGTTTCCGATTTAAAATGTTGAAAATGCTTATTTTAGCAAAACAGCACGTTTTTAGCTTTATCTCGTTTTAACGCGTAAACAGCATAAAACGACGAAAATTTTATTATTCGTTTTTTTTTTATTGCGTATTTTGAACTTCAACGATCTAAAATGCGAAAAGTTATTTTAGCAAAACAGACGTTTTGAGCGTTAATCTGCGTTATAACCCTAAACAGCATAAAACGGCATTTTATTATTCGTTTTTTATAATATTGCCTCTATTTGAACGTTTCAACGATCTAAAATGCTTGAAAATACATTTTAGCAAAACAGCACTTTTTAGCTTTTTTTCTCGTTTTAACGCGTAGAACAAAATAAAACGACAATTTTATTATTCGTTTTTTTATTAAATTTGGGTTTTTATTTGAACGTTTCAACGATCTAAAATGCTTGAAAATGCTTATTTTTTGAAAACACCGTTTTGAGCTTTAATCTGCGTTTTTAAAGCGTAAAACAGCATAAAACAGCGATTTTTATTGTTCGTTTTATTAATATTGCGTCTTTTGACGATTTCAACGTTTAAAATGTGAAAATGCTTATTTTAGCAAAACAACTACGTTTTTAGCTTTAATCTGCGTTTTTAACGCGTAAACGATAAAAGACGAAATTGTGATTATTCGAAAAGTTTTACTTTAATTTGAACGATTTCAACGATCTAAAATGCTTGAAAATGCTATTTTAGCAAAACAGCTCGTTTTGAGCTTTATTCTGCGTTTTTAACGCGTAAACACATAAAAGCGAAATTTTTTATTCGTTTTATTAATATTGCGTTTTTTAAGCTTTAACGGAAATGCTTGAAAAAAGATTATTTTTAAAAACGTTTTGAGCTTTAATCTGCGTTTTAACGTAAAACGCATAAAACGAAATTTATTAACGTTTTTATTTAATTGCGCTTTTGAACTATTTCAACGATCAAAATGCTTTAAATGCTTATTTTAGAAAATTTTAGCTTTAATCACGTTTTAACGAACAACATAAAACGCGAAATTTTATTTTGTTTATAATTTGCGTCTTTAACGATTTCAACGCGAAATGCTAAAATGCTAGTTTTCAAAACAGCACGTTTTGTTTATGCTCGTTTAACGCAAAACAACATAAAAGAAGATTTTATTATTTTAAATTTTAGCTATTTTAACGATTTCACGTCTAAAATGTGAAAATGCTTTTTAAGCAAACAGCACGTTTGACTTTAACGACGTTTAACGCGTAAAACACATAAAACGACGAATTTTTATTATTCGTTTTTTTTTACGCGTCTATTGAACGATTCAACGATCTAAGAATGCTTGAAAATGCTTTTTTAAAAACACGTTTTGAGCGTTAATCTGCGTTTTAACGCGTAAAACAGCTTAAAAACGACGAATTTTTATTATTCGTTTTTATTAATATTGCTTCTATTTAAACATTTCAACGATCTAAAATGCTTGAAAATGCTTATTTTAGCAAAACAGCACGTTTTGAGCTTTAATCTGCGTTTTAACGCGTAAACAGCATAAAACGACGAAATTTTATTATTCGTTTTTATTAATATTGTTTCTATTTAAGGATTTCAACGATCTAAAATGCTTGAAAATGCTTATTTTAGCAAAAAAAGCACGTTTTGAGCTTTAATCCGTTTTAACGCGTAAAACAGCATAAAACGCAGAAATTTTTTATTATTCGTTTTTTTTTTTAGCGTCTTTTGAACGATTTCAGGATCTAAAATGCTTGAAAATGCTTTTTAAACAAACAGCCGTTTTGAGCTTTAATCTGCGTTTTAACGCGTAAAACAGCTTATAAACGACGAATTTTTATTGTCGTTTTTTATTAATATGCGTCTATTTGAACGATTTCAACGATTAAAGCTTGAAATCTTATTTTAGCAAAAAAACACGTTTTGAGCTTTAAATTTCGTTTTTAAAGCGTAAAAGCATAAAACGACGGTACGATTATTCGTTTTTATTAATATTAGCTCTATTTGAACGATTTCAACGATCTAAAATGCTTGAAAATGCTTATTTTAGCAAAACAGCACGTTTTGGAGGCTTTATTCTGCGTTTTAACGCGTAAAAACAGCATAAAAACGACGAAATTTTTATTATTCGTTTTTATTAATATTGCGTCTATTTGAGCGATTTCAACGATCTAAAATGCTTGAAAATGCTTATTTTAGCAAAACAGCGCGATTTAAGAGCTTTAATCTGCGTTTTAACGCGTAAAACTAATAAAAATGGCAATTTTTTTATTATTCGTTTTATTAATATTGCTTCTATTTAAACGATTTCAACGTCTAAAATGCTTAAATGCTTATTTTTAGCAAAACAGCACGTTTTGAGCTTTAATCTGCGTTTTAGCGCGTAAACAGCATATAAACGTAAATTTTATTATTCGTTTTTATTAATATTGCGTCTGTTTGAACGATTTCAAGCGATCTAAAATGCTTGAAAATGCTTATTTTTAGCAAAACAGCACGTTTTGAGCTTTAATCTGCGTTTTAATGCGTAAAACAGCATAAAAACGACGAATTTTATTATTCGTTTTTTTATTAATGTGAAAGCTTCTATTTGAACGATTTCAACGTCTAAAATGCTTAGATATGATTATTTTTAGCAAAACCAGCACGTTTTGAGCTTTAATCTGCGTTTTAGCGTAAACAGCATAAAACGACAGGTATTTTTATTATTCGTTTTTATTAATATTGCGTCTATTTGAACTTCTTTTCAACGATCTAAATGCTTTAAAATGCTTATTTTAGCAAAACAGCACGTTTTGAGCTTTAATCCAGCGTTTAACGCGTAAGCAACATAAAAACGACGAAATTTTTGTTATTCGTTTTTATTAATTGCGTCTATTTGAACGATTTCAACGATCTAAAATGCTTGAAAATGCTTATTTTATGCGGCACGTTTTGAGCTTTAATCACCGTTTTAATGCGTAAAACAGCATAAAACGACGAATTACACTTATTATTCGTTTTTTTTATTAATATTGCTTCTATTTGAACAGTTTCAGCGATCTAAAATGCTTGAATATGATTATTTTAGCAAAACAGCACGTTTGAGCTTTAATCTGCGTTTTAACGCGTAAAACAGCATAAAACGACGAATTTTTATTATTCGTTTTTATTAATATTGCGTCTATTTGAACTATTTCAACTTGATCTAAAATGCTTTTAAAATGCTTATTTTTAGCAAAACAGCACGTTTGAGCTTTAATCAGCGTTTTAACGCGTAAACAGCATAAAACGACGAAATTTTTTGTTATTCGTTTTATTAATATTGCATCTATTTGAACGATTTCAACGATCTAAAATGCTTGAAAATGCTTATTTTAGCAAAACAGCACGTTTTGAGCAATCTGCGTTTTAACGCGCAAAACGGCAAAACGGCGAATTTTTTTATTGTTATGCCGCATTTTACTGCGTCTGGCGAACGATTTCAACGATACAAATGCTTGAAAATGCTTATTTTAGCAAAAACAGCACGTTTTGAGCGTTAATCTGCGTTTTAACGCGTAAACCTTATAAAACGACGAATTTTTTTATTATTCGTTTTTTATTAATAATACTTCTATTTGAACGATTTCAACGATCTAAAATGCTTGAAAATGCTTATTTTAGCAAAACAGCACGTTTTGAGCTTTATTCTGCGTTTTAACGCGTAAAACAGCATAAAACGACGAAATTTTTTATTATTCGTTTTTATTAATATTGCGTCTATTTGAACGATTTCAACGATCTAAAATGCTTGAAAATGCTTATTTTAGCAAAACAGCACGTTTTGAGCTTTAATCTGCGTTTTATCGCGCAAAACAGCATAAAACGACGAATTTTTATTATTTGTTCTTTATTAATATTGCTTCTATTTGAACGATTTCAGCGATCTAAATGCTTGAAAATGCTTATTTAGCAAAACAGCACGTTTTGAGCTTTAATCTGCGTTTTAACGCGTAAAACAGCATAAAACGACGAATTTTTTATTATTCGTTTTTATTAATATTGCGTCTATTTGAACGATTTCAACGATCTAAAATGCTTGAAAATGCTTATTTTAGCAAAACAGCACGTTTTGAGCTTTTAATCTGCGTTTTAACGCGTAAAACAGCATAAAAACGACAGAAATTTTTATTATTCGTTTTTATTAATATTGCGTCTATTTGAACGATTTCAACGATCTAAAATGCTTGAAAATGCTTATTTTAGGAAAACAGCACGTTTTGAGCTTTAATCAGCGTTTTAACGCGTAAAACAACATAAAACGACAGAAATTTTTATTATTCGTTTTATTAATATTGCGTCTATTTGAACGATTTCAACGATCTAAAATGCTTGAAAATGCTTATTTTAGCAAAATAGCACGTTTTGAGCTTTAATCTGCGTTTTAATGCGTAAAACAGCATAAAACGACGAATTTTATTATTCGTTTTTATTAATATTGCTTCTATTTGAACGATTTCAACGATCTAAAATGCTTGAAAATGATTATTTTAGCAAAACAGCACGTTTTTGAGAGCTTTAATCTGCGTTTTAACGCGTAAAGCAGCATAAACGACGGAAATTTTTATTATTCGTTTTTAATAATATTGCGTCTATTTGAACGATTTCAACGATTTAAAATGCTTGAAAATGCTTATTTTAGCAAAACAGCACGTTTTGAGCTTTAATCTGCGTTTTAACGCGTAAAACAGCATAAAACGACGAAATTTTATTATTCGTTTTTATTTTAATTGCGTATATTTGAACGATTTCAACGATCTAAAAGCTTGAAAATGCTTATTTTAGCAAAACAGCACGTTTTGAGCTTTAATCTACGCGTTTTAACGCGTAAAACAGCATAAAACGACGAATTTTTATTATTCGTTTTTTATTAATATTGCGTCTATTTGAACGATTTCAACGATCTAAAATGCTTGAAAATGCTTATTTTAGCAAAACAGCACGTTTTGAGCTTTAATCTGCGTTTTAACGCGTAAAACAGCATAAAAACGACGAAATTTTATTATTCGTTTTTATTAATATTGCGTCTATTTGAACGATTTCAACGATCTAAAATGCTTGAAAATGCTTATTTTAGGAAAACAGCACGTTTTGAGCTTTAATCAGCGTTTTAACGCGTAAAACAGCATAAAAACGACGAAATTTTTATTATTCGTTTTATTAATATTGCGTCTATTTGAACGATTTCAACGATCTAAAATGCTTGAAAATGCTTATTTTAGCAAAATAGCACGTTTTGAGCTTTAATCTGCGTTTTAATGCGTAAAACAGCATAAAACGACGAATTTTTATTATTCGTTTTTATTAATATTGCTTCTATTTGAACGATTTCAACGATCTAAAATGCTTGAAAATGATTATTTTAGCAAAACAGCACGTTTGAGCTTTAATCTGCGTTTTAACGCGTAAAGCAGCATAAAACGACAGAAATTTTATTATTCGTTTTTAATAATATTGCGTCTATTTGAACGATTTCAACGATTTAAAATGCTTGAAAATGCTTATTTTAGCAAAACAGCACGTTTGAGCTTTTAATCTGCGTTTTAACGCGTAAAACAGCATAAAACGACGAAATTTTTATTATTCGTTTTTATTTTAATTGCGTATATTTGAACGATTTCAACGATCTAAAAGCGAAAATGCTTATTTTAGCAAAACAGCACGTTTTGAGCGTTAATTTGCGTTATAACGCGTAAAACAGCATAAAAACGACGAATTTTTATTATTCGTTTTTATTAATATTGCTTCTATTTGAACGATTTCAACGATCTAAAATGCTTGAAAATGCTTATTTTAGCAAAACAGCACGTTTTGAGCTTTAATCTGCGTTTTAACGCGTAAAACACATAAAACGACGAATTTTTATTGTTCGTTTTTATTAATATTGCGTCATTTGAACGATTTCAACGATCTAAAATGCTTGAAAATGCTTATTTTAGCAAAACAACACGTTTTGAGCTTTAATCTGCGTTTAACGCGTAAAACCATAAAACGAAATTTTTTTATTTTTTTTTTTTATTTTTATTTTCATTTAACGATTAAAATTTGGGAAAAGTTATTTTAAAAAACACTTTTTTTTTTTTGGTTTTAAGGAAAAAATAAAACGACATTTTTTTTTTTTTTATTTATTTTTTTTTGGGTTTAAGGTCTAAAATGCTTGAAATGCTTATTTTACAAAACAACACGTTTTGAGCTTTAATCTCGTTTAACGCGTAAAAAAACTAAAACGACGAAATTTTATTATTTGTTTTTATTTATTGCTTTTATTTGAACGATTTCAACGTCAAATCTTGAAAAAGCTTATTTTAAAAACAGCCCTTTTGGTTTTTTTCTTTTAAAAAAAAAAAAAAAAAATTTTTTTTTTTTTTTAAATTTGCGTCATTTGAACATTTCAACGTTAAAATTTAAAAATTTTTTTAAAAAAAACGTTT
>NW_027047521.1:0-2500 GCF_025399875.1 Dalotia coriaria
AAGCTTAAAAAAACGTGCTGTTTTGCTAAAGTAAGCATTTTCGCATTTTGATCCGAAATGTTCAAATAGACGCAATATTAATAAAAACGAATAATAAAAATTCGTCGTTTTATGCTGTTTTTCGCGTTAAAACGCAGATTAAAAACTCAAAACGTGCTGTTTTGCTAAAATAAGCATTTTCAAGAATTTTAGATCGTTGAAATCGTTCAAATAGACGCAATATTAATAAAAACGAATAATAAAAATTTCGTCGTTTTATGCTGTTTTACGCGTTAAAAAGCAGATTAAAGCTCAAAACGTGCTGTTTTGCTAAAATAAGCATTTTCAAGCATTTTAGATCGTTGAAATCGTTCAAATAGAAGCAATATTAATAAAAACGAATAATAAAAATTCGTCGTTTTATGCTTGTTTTACGCGTTAAAACGCAGATTAAAGCTCAAAACGTGCCGTTTTGCTAAAATAAGCATTTTCAAGCATTTTAGATCGTTGAAATCGTTCAAATAGACGCAATATTAATAAAAACGAATAATAAAAATTCGTCGTTTTATGTGTTTTACGCGTTAAAACGCAGATTAAAGCTCAAAACGTGCTGTTTTTCTAAAAATAAGCATTTTCAAGCATTTTAGATCGTTGAAATCGTTCAAATAGAAGCTATTAATAAAAACGAATAATAAAATTTCGTCGTTTTATGCTGTTTTACGCGTTAAAACGCAGATCAAAGCTCAAACGTGCTGTTTTGCAAAAATAAGCATTTTCAAGCATTTTAGATCGTTGAAATCGTTCAAATAGAAGAATATTAATAAAAACGAATAATAAAATTCGTCGTTTTATGTTGTTTTACGCGTTAAAACGTAAATTAAAAGCTCAAAACGTGCTGTTTACATAAAATACATTTCAAGCATTTTAGATCGTTGAAATCGTTCAGCCGACGCAATATTAATAAAACGAATAACAAAATTTCGTCGTTTTATGCCGTTTTACGCCTTTAAAACGCAGATTGCGCTCAAAACGCTGTTTTGCTGCTGTGGCCAAGCATTTTTCAAGCATTTAGATCGTTGAAATCGTTCAAATAGACGTAATATAAATAAAAACGGAATAATAAAAATTCGTCGTTTTATGCTGTTTTACGCGTTAAACGCAGATTAAAGCTCAAAACGTGCGCTGTTTTGCCAAAATAAGTAATTTCGGGATTTTAGATCGTTGAACCGTTCAAATAGAAGCAATATTAATAAAACGAATAATAAAAATTCGTCGTTTTATGCCGTTTTACGCGTTAAAACGCAGGTTGTGCCTCGCAAACGTGCTGTTTTGCTGCACAAAGCATTTTTCGAGCATTTTAGTCCGCTGAAATCGTTCAAATAGAAGCAATATTAATAAAAACGAATGATGCGTACCCGTCGTTTTATGTTTATTTTACGCTTAAAAACGCAGAATAAAGCTCAAACGTGCTGTTTTGCTAAAAAATGTTAATTTTCAAAGCATTTTAGACGTTGAAATCGTTCAAATAGACGCGCAATATTAATAAAAACGAATACCAAAAATTCGTCGTTTTATGCTGCCGCCGCGTTAAACGCAGACTAAAGCTCAAAAAACGTGCGGTTTTGCCAGCAAAATAAATCCATTTTCGCTATCGTGATCGTTGAAATCGTTCAAATAGAAGCAATATTAATAAAACAAATGATAAAAAATTCGTCGTTTTATGCTGTTTTAAGCGTTAAACGCAGATTAAAGCCCAAAACGTGCTGCTGTTTGCTAAATAGTTATTTTCGCCGTTTTATCGCTGAAATCGTTCAAATAGAAGCCAATATTAATAAAAACGAATAATAAAAATTCGTCGTTTTGTTGTTTTACGCGTTAAAACGCAGATTAAAAGCCTTCAAAACGCTGTTTTTCTGCGTCAAGCATTTTCAAGCATTTTAGATCGCTGAAATCGTCTAAATAGACGCAATATTAATGCGTAAAAAACGAATAACAAAAATTTCCCGTCGTTTTTATGCTGCGCCGTTTACGCTAAACGCAGATTAAAAGCTCAAACGTGCGCTGTTTTGCTAAAATAAGCATTTTCGCCATTTTAGATCGTTGAAATCGTTCAAATAGACGCAATATAAATAAAAACGAATAATAAAAATTCGTCGTTTTATGCTGTTTTACGTTAAAACGCAGATTGGGTGCTCAAAACGCTGTTTTGCCAAAATAAGCATTTTCAAGCATTTTGTGATCGTTGAAATCGTTCAAATAGAAGCAATATTAATAAAAACGAATAATAAAAGATTCGTCGTTTTTAGCTGTTTTACGCGTTAAAACGGTTAAAAGCTCAAAACGCTGTTTTGCACAAGCATTTTCTTTTCTTTACATATTTTAGACCGTTGAAATCGTTCAAATAGAAGCAATATTAATAAAAAAAACGAATGATAAAAATTCGTCGTTTTGCTATTTTACGCTTTAAAACGCAAGTGATAAAAGCCCAAAACGTGCCGTTTTGCCAAAATAAAGCATTTTC
>NW_027047521.1:7500-14272 GCF_025399875.1 Dalotia coriaria
AAATTTTTTGGGGGGGGGAAAAAAAAAATTTTAAAAAAAAAAAAAAAATTTTTTTTTGTTTTGGGTTTTTCCCCTTAAAAACCCAAAAAATTTTTTTTTTTTAAAAAATTTTTTAAAAAATTTTTTAAAAAAAAAGGGTTTTTAAAAAAAAAAAAAAAATTTTTTTTCCTTTTTTTTTCCCCTTAAACCAAAAAATTTTTTTTTTGGGTTTTAAAAAAATTTTTTTAAATTTTTTTGAAAATTTAAAAAAACGAAAAAAAAAATTTCGTAGTTTTTTACATGCTGTTTACGCGTTAAAACAGATTAAAGCTCAAACGTGCTGTTTTGCTAAAATAAGCATTTTCAAGCATTTTTAGATCGTTGAAATCGTTCAAATGAAGCAATATTAATAAAAACGAATAATAAAAAATTCGTCGTTTTTATGCTGTTTTACGCGTTAAAACGCAGATTAATCAAAACGTGCTGTTTTGCTAAAAATAATCATTTTCAAGCATTTTGAATCGTTGAAATCGTTCAAATAGACGCAATATTAATAAAAGCGAATAATAAAAATTTCGTCGTTTTTATGCTGTTTTACGCGTTAAAACGCAGATTAAAGCTCAAAACGTGCTGTTTGCTAAAATAAGCATTTTTCAAGCAGTTTAGATCGTTGAAATCGTTCAAATAGAAACAGTAATAAAAACGAATAATAAAAAAATCGTCGTTTTTTATGCTGTTTTACGCGTTAAACGCAGGTCACTCAAAAACGTGCTGTTTTTGCTAAAATAAGCATTATAAGCATTTTTAGATCGTTGAAATCCAAATAGAAGCAATATTAATAAAAACGAATAATAAAAATTTCGTCGTTTTTATGCTGTTTTACGCGTTAAAACGCAGATTAAACTCCGCCTTCTGCACAAAATAACATTTTCAAGCATATTAGATCGTTGAAATCGTTCAAATAGAAGCAATAATGTAAAACGAATAATAAAAATTCGTCGTTTTATGCTGTTTTACGCGTTAAACAGATTCACTCCAGCAATTGCTGTTTTTGCTAAAATAAACATTTTCAAGCATTTTGAATCGTTGAAATCGTTCAAATAGACACCATCTTAATAAAAACGAATAATAAAAATTTCGTCGTTTTTATGCTGTTTACGCGTTAAAACGCAGATTCATCAAAACGTGCTGTTTTGCAAAAATAACATTTTCAAACTGTTTTTTCGTTGAAATCATTTCCAAATAGAAGCAATATTAATAAAAACGAATAATAAAAATTCACGTCACGTTTTTATATAACTTTCGCGTTAAACGCAGATTAAAGCTCAAAACGTGCTGTTTTACGCTGCCATCCCGCCTTTCCATGCTGAATCATTTAAATGTTCAACCGAGCCTATCTATACGCGAAAATAAAATTTCGTAGTTTTTTTATGCTTGTTTTACGCGTTAAAAACGCAGATTAAAGCTCAAAACGTGCTGTTTTGCTAAAAAAATTTTCAAGCATTTTAATGTCAAATGTTCAAAATAAAAAAATAAAAAAAAAAAAAAATTCGTCGTTTTTGCTGTTTTACGCGTTAAAACGCAGATTAAAGCTCAAAACGTGCTGTTTTGCTAAAATAAGCATTTTCAAGCATTTTTAGATCGTTGAAATCGTTCAAATAGAACAATATTAATAAAAACGAATAATAAAAATTCGTAGTTTTATGCTGTTTTTCGCGTTAAAACGCAGAAAACTCAAAACGTGCTGTTTTGCTAAAATAAGCATTTTCAAGCATTTTTAGATCGTTGGGAAAACGTTCAAATAGACGCAATATTAATAAAAACGGAATAATAAAATTTCGTCGTTTTTATGTTGTTTTACGCGTTAAAACGCAGATTAAACTCAAAACGTGCTGTTTTGCTTTAAAAAAAGCATTTTCAAGCATTTTAGATCGTTGAAATCGTTCAAATGAAGCAATATTAATAAAAACGAATAATAAAAAATTCGTCGTTTTTTATGCTGTGTTACGCGTTAAAACGCAGATTAAAACTCAAAACTTGCTTTTTTGCTAAATAAGCATTTTTTAAGCATTTTAGATCGTTGAAATCGTTCAAATAGACGCAATATTAATAAAAAAGAATAATAAAAAATTTTGTCGTTTTTATGCTGTTTACGCGTTAAAACGCAGAGTAAAGCTCAAAAAGTTCGTTTTGCTAAAATAAAACATTTTTCCAAACATTTTTGATCGTTGAAATCGTTTTAAAAAGAAACAAGATTAATAAAACGAATAAAAAATTCGTTTTTATTGTTTTCGCGTTAAAACGCAGATTAAAACTCAAAACGTGCTGTTTTTTCTTTTAAAAAAATGCCCAAAACGTTTGGTCGGAAAACGAAATAGACGCAATATTAATAAAAAAAATAATAAAAAATTTTGTCGTTTTTTTCTGTTTTACGCGTTAAAACGCAGTTTAAAAACCCCGTGCTGTTTTTCTAAAATAAGCAAAATTTTTAAAACATTTTAAAATCGTTGGGAAAACGTTCAAATAGGGAAACAATATTAATAAAAACGAATAATAAAAATTCGTCGTTTTTTTTTGCTGTTTTACGCGTTAAAACGCGAAATTTAAAAATCAAAACGTGCTGTTTTGCTAAAATAAATTTTCAAGCATTTTTTTTGATCTTGAAATCGTTCCTGGGGGCAATAAAAAAAAACGAATAATAAAAAATTTCGTCGTTTTATGCTGTTTTAAGCGTTAAAACCCCGAAATTTAAAAAAAACTTTTTCTGTTTTTTCTAAAATAAAAAAAATTTTTAAACATTTTAGATCGTTGAAATCGTTCAAAAAAGAAGAATATTAATAAAAAAAAAGAATAATAAAAAAAATTTGTCGTTTTTTTGCTGTTTGCGTTAAAACCCGTTAAAATAAAAAGTGCTGTTTTTTCTAAAATAATATTTTCAAGCATTTTTAATCGTTGGGAAAACGTTCAAATAGACACAATATTTAAAAAAAACGAATAATAAAAAAAATTTTGTCGTTTTTTTTGCTGTTTTGCGTTAAAACGCAGATTAAAAAACTCCTGCTGTTTTGCTAAAAAAAGCATTTTCAAGCTTTTTGATCGTTGGAAAAACGTTAAAAAAGAAGCAATATTAATAAAAAAAGGGAAAAATAAAAAAATTTGCCGTTTTTTTTGCTGTTTTACGCGTTAAAACGCAGATTAAAAAACTCAAAACGATGCTGTTTTGCTAAAATGGGATTTTTTAAACATTTTAGATCGTTGGGAAAACGTTCAAATAAACCCTAATAAAAACGGGAAAAATAAAAAAATTTTGTCGTTTTTTTGCTGTTTTTTCGCGTTAAAACGCAATTAAAACTCAAAACGTGCTGTTTTTTCTAAAAATAAACATTTTCAGGGATTTTTAAAATCGTTGAAATCGTTTTAAAAAATAAGCAATTTAATAAAAAAAAATAATAAAAAAATTGCCCTTTTTATGCTGTTTTCGCGTTAAACGCAGATTAAAACTCAAAAAAGTGCTGTTTTGCTAAAATAAAACATTTTCAAGCATTTTTTGATTTGTTGAAAAACGTTCAAAAAAGACGCAATAATTTAAAAAGAAAAATAAAAATTTCGTCGTTTTTTATGCTGTTTTTCGCGTTAAAACGCGATTTAAAAATCAAAACGTGCTGTTTTTTCCAAAAAAAAGCATTTTCAAGCATTTTAGATTGTTGAAATCGTTCAAATAGAAGCAATATTAATAAAAAAGAATAATAAAAATTTCGTCGTTTTATGCTGTTTTACGCGTTAAAACGCAGATTAAAGTTCAAAACGTGCTGTTTTGCTAAAATAAGCATTTTCAAGCATTTTAGATCGTTGAAATCGTTCAAATAGAAGCAATGTTAATAAAAACGAATAATAAAAATTCGTCGTTTTTATGCTGTTTTACGCGTTAAAACGCAGATTAAAGCTCAAAACGTGCTGTTTTGCTAAAATAAGCATTTTCAAGCATTTTAGATCGTTGAAATCGTTCAAATAGAAGCAATATTAATAAAAACGAATAATAAAAATTCGTCGTTTTTATGCTGTTTTACGCGTTAAAACGCAGAAGCTCAAAACGTGCTGTTTTGCTAAAATAAGCATTTTCAAGCATTTTAGATCGTTGAAATCGTTCAAATAGACGCAATATTAATAAAACGAATAATAAAAATTTCGTCGTTTTTATGTTGTTTTACGCGTTAAAAAGCAGATTAAAGCTCAAAACGTGCTGTTTTGCTAAAAAAGCATTTTCAAGCATTTTAGATCGTTGAAATCGTTCAAATAGAAGCAATATTAATAAAAATGAATAATAAAAATTCGCCGTTTTATGCTGTGTTACGCGTTAAAACGCAGATTAAAGCTCAAAACGTGCTGTTTTGCTAAAATAAGCATTTTCAAGCATTTAGATCGTTGAAATCGTTCAACTAGACGCAATATTAATAAAAACGAATAATAAAATTTCGTCGTTTTATGCTGTTTTACGCGTTAAAACGCAGATTAAAGCTCAAAACGTGTTGTTTTGCTAAAATAAGCATTTTCAAGCATTTTAGATCGTTGAAATCGTTCAAATAGAAGCACTATTAATAAAACGAATAATAAAAATTCGTCGTTTTATGCTGTTTTACGCGTTAAAACGCAGATTAAAGCTCAAAACGTGCTGTTTTGCTAAAATAATCATATTCAAGCATTTTAGATCGTTGAAATCGTTCAAATAGACGTAATATTAATAAAAAAGAATAATAAAATTTCGTCGTTTTTATGCTGTTTTACGCGTTAAAACGCAGAGTAAAGCTCAAAACGTGCTGTTTTGCTAAAATAAGCATTTTCGAGCATTTTAGATCGTTGAAATCGTTCAAATAGAAGCAAGATTAATAAAAACGAATAATAAAAATTCGTCGTTTTATGCTGTTTTACGCGTTAAAACGCAGATTAAAGCTCAAAACGTGCTGTTTTGCTAAAATAATCATTTTCAAGCATTTTAGATCGTTGAAATCGTTCAAATAGACGCAATATTAATAAAAACGAATAAAAAATTCGTCGTTTTATGCCGTTTTACGCGTTAAAAACCCCAGATTAAAGCTCAAAAAGTGCTGGGTTTTTTAAAAAAAAACATTTTCAAACATTTTAGATCGTTGAAATCGTTCAAATAGACACAATATTAATAAAAAAAAGAATAATAAAAATTTCCGTCGTTTTTTTGTTGGGTTTTTTCGCGTTAAAAAGCAGATTAAAAACCCCAAAAACGTGCCGTCTTGCTAAAATAAGCATTTTTTAAGCATTTTTGGGTCGTTGAAATCGTTCAAAAAAGAAGCAATATTAATAAAAACGAATAAAAAAAAAATTCGCCGTTTTATGCCGTTTTACGCGTTAAAACGCAGATTAAAAATTTAAAAAGTGCTGTTTTGCTAAAAAAAAGATTTTCGCATTTTAGATCGTTGAAATCGTTCAAGCATTTTGATCGTTGAAATCGTTTAAATAGAAGAAATTAATCAATAATAAAAATTTGTCGTTTTTGTGGTTACGCGTTAAAACGCAGATTAAAAACTCAAAACGCCGTTTTCAAAAAAATTCAAGCATTTTAGATCGTTAACCCCTCAAAAACGCAAATTAATAAAAAAAAAAGAATAATAAAAATTCGTCGTTTTATGCTGTTTTACGCTTTAAAAGGGAGATTAAAGCTCAAAACGTGCTGTTTTGCTAAAATAAGCATTTTCGCATTTTGATCGTTGAAATCGTTCAAATAGACGCAATATTAAAAAAACGAATAAAAAAAATTTCGTCGTTTTGCTGTTTTCGCGTTAAAAAAGCTGATTAAAGCTCAAACGTGCTGTTTTGCTAAAATAAGCATTTTTTTGCTTTTTGATCGTTGAAAGTTCAAAAGAGCAAATTAATAAAAAAGAATAATAAAAATTTCGTCTTTTATGCTGTTTTTCGCGTTAACACGCTGGGTTAAAGCTCAAAAAGTGCTGTTTTCAAAATAAGATTTTTAAGCATTTTGTTCGTTGAAACGTTCAAATAGAATATTAATAAAAACGAAAAAAAAAATTTTTGTCGTTTTATTGTTTTACCCTTAAAACGCAGATTAAAGCTCAAAACGTGCGCGTTGCTAAAATGCTTTTTTTAAAAAGATCGTTTAAACGTTTGAATAGACGCAAATTAATAAAAAAAAATAAAAAATTTGTCGTTTTATGCGTTTTACGCGTTAAAAAAGCAGATTAAAAACTCAAAAAAGTGCTGTTTTGTAAAATAAGCATTTTCGCTTTTGACGTTTAAATCGTTCAAATAGAATAAATTAATAAAAACGAATAATAAAAAAATTTGTCGTTTTTTTGTTTTTTCGCGTTAAAACCAGACTAAAGCTCAAAAAGTGCTGTTTTGCAAAATAATCATTTTCAAGCATTTTGATCGTTGGAAATCGTGAAATAGACGCAATTTAAAAAAAGAAATAAAATTTTTCGTTTTAGTGTTTTTCCCTTAAAACCAGATTAAAGCTCAAAAAGTGCTGTTTTGCTAAAAAAAAGATTTTCGCATTTTAGATCGTTGAAATCGTTAAATAGACGCAATATTAATAAAAAAGAATAATAAAAAATTTTGTCGTTTTATGCTGTTTTACCTTAAAATGAGATTAAAGTCAAAAAGTGCTGTTTTAAAATAAGCATTTTCGTTTTTTGACGTTGAAATCGTTCAAAAAGAAAAATATTAATAAAAACGAAAATAAAAAATTTTGTCGTTTTATGCTTTTTCTTCCTTTAAAAGGGTTTTTAAACCAAAGAAAATTAAA
>NW_027047522.1:0-5000 GCF_025399875.1 Dalotia coriaria
ATTTTGCTTTTTCCCTTAAACCCAAAAAAGCTAAAAGGGTTTTTAAAAAAAGCTTTTTTAAGCTTTTAGCGTTAAACGGGAAATAACGCTTTTAAAAAAGAAAAATTAAAAATTTTTTTAATCTTTTTTCCCTTAAAAAGCAAATAATTAAAACGGGTTTTTTAAAATGCTTTTACCTTTTAGCGTTAAACTTAAATAAAACAATTTAAAAAAAACAAAAATTTAAAAAAAGTCGTTTTATGTTTTTACGCTTAAAAAAGAATAAAATAAAATTGTTTTAAAAAAAAACTTTTCCAAAACATTTTTAACTTAAATCTTAAAAAACGCTATTAAAAAAAAATTAAAAAAAAAAATTTTTTTATCGTTTTAAAAAAAGCGATTAAAAAAAAAACGTCTGTTTTTTCCAAAAAAAATTTTAAACTTTTAATTTGAAATCGAAAAAAGAAAAAAAACAATAAAAAATTTCTTTTTTTATGCTGTTTTTTCCCCAAAAAAAAAACTGTTTTTGTAAAATTTTAGATCGTTGAAACGTTTAAAAAAAAATAAAAAAGAAAAAAATTTTTTTTTTGCGTTTACGCGTTAAACGCAATTTCAAAAAAGGGTTTTTTGCAAAAAATTTTTTTTTTTTGGGGGAAATTTTAAAAAAAATTAAAAAAACGTAAAAAAATTTTTTTGCGTTTTTACGTTTTTAAAAAAAAAAAAAAAACCCAAAAGGTTTTTTTTAAAATAAAATTTTTAAATTTTGTGGAAAAGTTAAAAACAATATTTAAAAAAAAATTAAAATTTCGCGTTTTTACGTTTTTTGGTTAAAACGCGTTGTAAAACCTTTTTCAAAATAAAATTTTTAACTTTTTAATGGAAAATTTTTAAAAAACAATTTAAAAAAACTAAAAAAATTTTTGCTTTTTTTTTCTTAAAACGGAAAAAAACTCAAACTTGTTTTTTTAAAATAAGCATTTTAACCAAGACTAAATTTTGGGGAAAAAATTTAATAAAAAAAAAATAAAATTTTCATTTTTTTGCTGTTTTACCCTTAAAACGCAGATTAAAAACTCAAAACGTGCTGTTTTGCTAAAAAAAAACATTTTTTAAGCATTTTAGATCGTTAAAAAACGTTCAAATAGACGCAATAATGTAAAAACGAATAATAAAAAATTTTGTCGTTTTTTTGCTGTTTTCGTTAAAAAGCAGAATAAAGCTCAAAACGTGCTGTTTGCTAAAAAACCACAACCATTTTAGATCGGTTAAAATCGTTTAAATAGAAACAATATTAATAAAACGGGAAAAATAAAAAAATTTGTCGTTTTATCTTTTTTTTACGCGTTTAAAAAGCAGATTAAAACTCAAAACGTGCTGTTTTTTCTAAAATAAAACATTTTCAAGCATTTTAGATCGTTGAAATCGTTTTAAAAAGAAGCAATATTAATAAAAAGGAATAAAAAAAATTCGTCCCCCTTTTTGGCGCGTTAAAAAGCAGATTAAAGAAAACGTGCTGTTTTTTTTAAAATAAGCATTTTCAAGCATTTTAGATCGTTGGGAAAACGTTTTAAAAAAGACGCAATATTAATAAAAAAGAATAATAAAAAATTTGGTAACCCGGGGTTTTTCGCGTTAAAACGCAGATTAAAACTCAAAACGTGTTTTTTCAAAATAAGCATTTTTTAAGCATTTTTTGATCGTTGAAATCCCTTCAAATAGGCCAATAAAAAAAAAAAACGAATAATAAAAATTTCGTCGTTTTTTTTTTCTTTTTTTACCCTTAAAACGCAGAATAAAGCTCAAAACGTGCTGTTTTGATAAAAAAAACATTTTTTAAGCATTTTAGATCTTGAAATCCCTTTAAAAAGACGCAATATTAATAAAAAAAAAGAATAATAAAAAATTTTTTTCGTTTTTTTTTGCTTTTTTTTTACGCGTAAAAAAGCAGATTAAAACAAAACGTGCTGTTTTGCTTAAAAAAAAGCATTTTCCCAAACTTTAAAATCGTTGGGAAAACGTTTAAAAAAAAGCCAAATTTAAAAAAAACGAATAATAAAAAATTTTGTCGTTTTATGCTGTTTTGCGTTAAAAAAGCAGATTAAAAACTCAAAACGTGCTGTTTTTTCCAAAATAAGCATTTTTTAAACATTTTAGATCGTTGAAATCGTTTAAATAGAAACAATATTAATAAAAAAAGAATAATAAAATTCGTCATTTTTTATGCTGTTTTGCGTTAAAAAAAGCAGATTAAAGCCAAAAACGTGCTGTTTTGCTAAAATAAACATTTTTTAAGCATTTTTTGATCGTTGAAATCCCTTCAAATAGACCAAAAATTAATAAAAAAAAGGGAAAAATAAAAATTTCCCTCGTTTTTATGCTGTTTTACGCGTTAAAACGCAGAATAAAATGAAAACGTGCTGTTTTTTCTAAAATAAGCTTTTTTAAAAATTTTAATCGTTGAAATCGTTTTTAAATAGAAGCAATATTAATAAAAACAAAGGGTAATAAAAAAATTTGTCGTTTTTATGCTGTTTTACGCGTTAAAACGCAGATTAAAATAAAACGTGCTGTTTTTTCAAAATAAACTTTTCAAGCATTTTAATCGTTGAAATCGTTTTTAAAAAGAAGCAATAAAAAAAAAAACAATAATAAAAAAATTTTGTCGTTTTTTTGCAGTTTTACGCGTTAAAACCGGGGAAAAAAACTCCAAAAAAGTGCTGTTTTCAAAAAAAAACTTTTCAAGCATTTTAGATCGTTGAAATCGTTCAAATAGACGCAATATTAATAAAAAAGAATAATAAAAATTTTTGTCGTTTTTTTTGCTGTTTACGCGTAAAAAAGCGATTAAAGCTCAAAACGTGCTGTTTTCAAAATAAGCATTTTTAAACATTTTTTGATCGTTGAAATCGTTCAAAAAAGAAGCAAATTTAAAAAAAAACGAATAATAAAAAATTTTGTCGTTTTATGCTGTTTTTGCGTTAAAACGCAGATTAAAACTCAAAACTTGCTGTTTTGCCAAAAAAAGCATTTTTCAAAAAACATTTTAGATCGTTAAAAATCACGTTCAAATAGACGCAATATTAATAAAAACGAATAATAAAAATTTCGTCGTTTTTATGCTGTTTTTACGCGTTAAAGCGCAGAATAAAACTCAAAACGTGCTGTTTTTAACAAAATAAAGCATTTTCAGCCATTTTAGATCGTTGAAATCGTTCCAGGAAATAGAAGCAATATTAATAAAAACGAATAATAAAAATTCGTCGTTTTTATGCTGTTTTACGCGTTAAAACGCAGATTAAAGCAAAACGTGCTGTTTTGGCACAAAATAAGCATTTTTCAAGCATTTTAGATCGTTGAAATCGTTTAAATAGAAGCAGTAACAATAAAAAGGAATAATAAAAATTCGTCATTTTAAGCTGTTTTGCGCGTTAAAACGCAGATTAAAGCTCAAAACGTGCTGTTTTTAGCACAAAATAAGCATTTAAAGCATTTAGATCGTTGAAATCATTTCAAATAAGACGCAATATTAATAAAAACGAATAATAAAAATTCGTCGTTTTTATGCTGTTTTACGCGTTAAAACGCAGATTAAAGCTCAAAACGTGCTGTTTTGCTAAAATAATAAGCATTTTCAAGCATTTTAGATCGTTGAAATCGTTCAAATAGACGCAATAAAAATAAAAAACGAATAATAAAAATTTCGTCGTTTTATGCTGTTTTACGCGTTAAAACGCAGAATAAAGCTCAAAACATTGTTTGATAAAATAAGCATTTTCAAGCATTTTTAGATCGTTGAAATCGTTCAAATAGACGCAATATTAATAAAACGAATAATAAAAATTTTGTCGTTTTATGCTGTTTTACATGGCAAAACGCGGTGGCTCAAAAACGTGCTGTTTTGCTGGTAAAACATTTTCAAGCATTTTAGATCACGTTGAAATCGTTCAAATAAGAAGCAATATTAATAAAGCGAATAATAAAGAGAATTTCGTCGTTTTATTAACTTGTTTTACGCGTTAAAACGCAGATTAGAAGCTCAAACGTGCTGTTTTTGCTAAAATAATAAGCATTTTCAAGCATTTTAGATCGTTGAAGTCGTTTAAATAGAAGCAATATTAAAAAAACGAATAATAAAAATTCGTCATTTTATGCTGTTTTACGCGTTAAAACGCAGATTAAAGCTCAAAACGCGCTGTTTTGCTAAAATAAGCATTTTCAAACATTTTTAGATCGTTGAAATCGTTGAAATAGACGCAATATTAATAAAAACGAATAATAAAAATTTCGTCGTTTTATGCTGTTTTACGCGTTAAAACGCAGAATAAAGCTCAAAACGTGCTGTTTTGCTAAAATAAGCATTTTCAAGCATTTTAGATCAGTTGAAATCGTTCAAATAGAAGCAATATTAATAAAAACAGATAATAAAAATTCGTCGTTTTTATGCTGTTTTACGCGTTAAACGCAGATTAAAGCTCAAACGTACTGTTTTGCTAAAATAAGCATTTTTCAAGCATTTTTTAGATCGTTGAATTCGTTTAAATAGAAGCAATATTAATAAAACGAATAATAAAATTCGTCAATTTTAAGCTGTTTTACGCTTTAAAACGCAGATTAAAGCTCAAAACGTGCTTTTGTTTTGCTAAAATAAAGCATTTTCAAGCATTTTTAGATCGTTGAAATCGTTCAAATAGACGCAATATTGTAAAAAACGAATAATAAAAAATTCGTCGTTTTTATGCTGTTTTTACGCGTTAAAACGCAGATTAAAGCTCAAAACGTGCGTTTTAACAAAATAAGCATTTTCAAGCATTTTTAGATCGTTGAAATCGTTTTAAATAGATGCAATATTAGTAAAAACGAATAATAAAAATTCGTCATTTTTATGCTGTTTTACGCGTTAAGGCGCAGATTAATGCTCAAAACGTGCTGTTTTGCTAAAATATGCATTTTCAAGCATTTTAGATCATTTAAATCGTTGGAAATAGGAGCGCAATATTAATAAAAAACGAATAATAAAAATT